>NC_135954.1:109374917-109505035 GCF_053455715.1 Rhinoraja longicauda | reverse complement strand
CCTCTATCTCCTCTCTCCCCCCTCTCTCCCCCTCTCTCCCCCCTCTATCTCCTCTCTCTCCTCTCTCTCCTTACGCGTATGGTATTAATGTTATTTGCTGCTTATCAGTGCAAGTCTGGGATGTTATCCAGGTCTCATTGCTGCAGGCACGGGTTGCTTGACTATCTGTGACATTGTGGATGGAGCTGAACACTGTGTAATCATCAAAGACCGGCCCAGTACATTGGTCAAGCATTTGGTGGTGCTGGGCCAGCAAAGGGTCAAGCATTATTTTGGGCAGCTGTCCAGATGAGCTACAGGGATCAGAGATGGCTTGCAAAGTATGTCCAGGACAATCTCATTGTGTGCACTGTAACATGCACTTTTAAGACAGAGAGGGAGGGGGAGTGGGGGAGTGGGAGAGGGAGAGAGAGAGAGAGGGAGAGGGAGAGAGTGAGATAGAGAGGGAGAGAGAGGGAGATAGAGAGGGAGAGAGTGAGAGAGGGGAAGAGGGAGAGAGGGGGTGGAAAGAGGAGGGTGAGAGGGAGAAAGAGGGAAAGAGACCGAGTGAGGGAGGGAGAGAGTGAGGGAGAGGGGGAGAGAGGGGGAGGAGAGGGGAAAGGAGAGAGTGAGAGATGGGGAGAGGGAGTGTGTGTGTGTGTGTGTGTGAGAGAGAGAGAGAGAGAGAGAGAGAGAGAGAGAGAGAGAGAGAGAGAGAGAGAGAGAGAGAGAGAGAGAGAGAGAGAGAGAGAGAGAGAGAGAGAGAGAGAGAGAGAGAGAGAGGGGGAAGGAGGGAGAGAGTGGGAGAGGGGGAGAGGGGGAGGGAGGGAGAGAGAAGCAGTTAATGTATCAGGTGGTGTGCTTCTCATTCAGTAATAAGCCCCACATGAGAAAAATGTTGAAGCAACGACCTCAACTATTTCCTCGCACTTGACTGAAATATGTTACAAGATTATCTTAAAATTGTAAAGTATGTCTTGAGCCTCCAACCTTCTCAGAGACAGGAGTGAAGAATTGATGGTTGTAAGCGTGTTAGGTGGTTGTTGAGCTGATTTATTTCCAGTGTTTATATTTAATACGCTATCTATATTTATTATATCGACTATGCCTTGAAGTGGGCTCACGCTGCATCAATTGTACGACTGCGTCTTGGTGAATCGAATCTCAATGTTAGCTTTAGAGATACAGCTTGGAAACAGGCCCTTCGGCCCACTAGTCTGTGCCAACCAATGACCCCCCCCCCCTGACACTTGTTCTATCCTGTGCACTAGGGACAATTTACGGAAAATAATTAACCTACGAACCCGCACATCTGTGGAATGTGGGAGTAAACCAGAGCGATAGGCAGAGCGTACAAACTCCAAACAGACATCACCAGTGGCCAGGATCGAAACTGCACCGGCGTGCCACGTTGAATGGTCAAACCTATTCCTCAGGTCACAGTTATTGAGTGATAGAATCTGAGACATCTACGGGCCTGAAGGGCGGCACGGTGGCGCAGCGGTAGAGATGCTGCCTCACAGCGCCAGGGACCCGGGTTTCCATCCCGACTACGGCTGCTTATCTGTCTGTACGGAGTTTGCACGTTCTCCCCGTGACCTGCGTGGGTTTTCACTGAGACCTTCGGTTCCCTCCCGCATTCCAACGACGCACGGGTTTGTCGGTTAATCGGCTTGGTATAAATGAAAAATTGTTCCGAGCGTGTGTGGGATAGTGTTAGTGTGCGGGGATCGCTGGTTGGCGCGGACTCGGTGGGCCGAAGGGCCTGTTTCCGCGCTGTATCTCTATACTGTAACTAAACTGAAGATTATTCAGCCCTTTGTGAATCATGATCTGTTGTGATCTTCAGGCAGTCTGATTTGCGACTGACTCTGGGAATCGATCACAGTCATCTCTGTGCATTATCTGCAAAGTTAACTTATCTTTGTTTATCCTCGTTCATAGTTTAAATAACTTCACCATAAACAGAGCCTTTCTCTGTTAACTATCATGTCATACATCCCGGACAATGTTTTTTTTTCCCTTTTTTTGGTCCAGTTTACAATATTAACCCCCATATGGAGTCCATTACTGTTTGTAAATGTGCATAAAATGTTAGAAGCAAGTTCGGGGCGGTTTACACCCAGAATTGTCGACTAAAACAAGACCCATGTGTCTTCCGTTGGTGAGAGTGAATGGTACACGATAAGTCCCAAAAAAGTATTTTTGATCAGCTGTTAACATCTGAGCCGTTCACTAAACTTGGGCGGCACAGTGACGCAGCGGTAGAGTTGCTGCCTAACAGCGCCAAAGACCCGGGTTTGATGCGGGTGCTGCCTGTACGGAGTTTGTACGTTCACCCCGTGACCTGCGTGGGTTTTCTCCGGGTGCTCCGGGTTCCTCCCACACTCCAAAGACGTACAGGTTTGTAGGTTAATTTGCTTGGTATAAATGTAAATTGTCCCTAGTGTGTGTAGGATAGTGTTAGTGTGCGGGGATCGCTGGTCGGCGCGGACTCGGTGGGCCGAAGGGCCTGTTTCCACGCTGTATCTCTAAACTAAACTAAACTAAGCTAGAATGCTGTTACGCTATTTCAAAATGTAGGCCAGATAATTTATTCCCTGGTGTTCCAGTCATGGGGTTCCTCAGGGACTCTACCGAAAGAGTATATTAACGGTGGCATTTTGTTCACACGAATTGGCTATTGTATTACAAAATAAACGATCGTTGAGACTGGTCAGTTGTGCCAGTTACAAATATATCTTTGCTATTGTTTAGTTTAGTTTAGTTTAGTTTAGAGATACAACGCGGAAGCAGGCCCTTCGGCCCATCGGGTCCGCACCGACCATCGATCCCCGCACACTTAAGGGCCTGTCCCACTTAGGCGCTTTTAAGGCGACTGCCGGTGACTAGGCTGTCGCTGAACGTTTGCCAGGGTGTCGCGGGCATGATCGTGAGGAGTCTTCAATGAATCGTAGCGGATCTCGGCGCGTCGTGGAAAAAAATTCCAGATAGAAATTTCTCTGCGACAGCTGGCTTGTCGCCAGGTATGGTAGCTTATTGCGGGCGCTGTCTGTCGCATGCTGTCCCCAGGTTTGCTAGGTTGTCGCAGATGCATTTAGAAGCACGTAATATTAAATTAAGAAAAGGCATTTGAAGATACCAGAAGATCGTTTTGTTGAACCAATTTATTTACCTGTCAGGACATTTGACAGGTAGATTGGAGGCGACAGTTTGACGGTCAGGTAAGCGGGGGATTTCGCGATGTTTCCGAAGACGGTGTAATCTCTTAGCCAGGTGCTAGTTTCACAAAAAGAGTAACTTGTATCGACCTGACTCGGCATTGTCGTGGTCATTGTCGTAGGGTAGAAGAAAATTTCGGCGATCTGCTACGACTTTGACAGTCGCAGGCAGTCGCCTTAAAAACCGCGTAACTGGGACAGGCCCTTAACACTATCCTACACACACAAGGGACAATTTCCACTTTTTCCAAGCCAGTTAACCTACAAACCTGTACGTCTGGAATGTGGGAGGAAACCGAAGATCTCGGAGAAAACCCACGCAGGTCACGGGGAGAACGTACAAACTCCGTACAGACGGCGCCCGCTGTCGGGATCGAACCCGGGACTCCGGCGCTGCAAGCGCTGTAAGGCAGCAACTCTACCGCTGCGCCACCGTGACCGCCCTTGACTGCGACTTTTGACAATGCCAGCGACTTTCAAAGTAAAATATGTTTTTCGTGTTTTGTAACTAGCCCGGCCACTGTCTTATATGGGAGCAATTGCAGGAGTCAGCTGCCTCTGGCTTCCCCTGACTCAACATTGCTATTGTTCTCTTAATGCACTTGTGTTTACAATCGAGCATATGCTTCCAGTAAATTCATTCTCCCCTTGTCAAATTTTCCTTGATGCTGAATACACGACTAATAATTGCTCTGTGATCAAGTTTCAAACTTTCCACGAGTAAGCCCTGTTTCGGGAGAACGCTTCCAAAAATATTTCATTGGTTGGAAAGCAATTTTCAACTTGCTGGGGTCCAGAAAGGTGCTCAACAGATGTGGCTTTCTTCAAACTTCCATGAGATCTTCCTTCGGTTTCTGTTTCAAGTTCTATAAAGAAGCACAATTTCTCCAGCTGGTCCTCAAGAGATCACAGTCGCCCAGTGCAGAGAATTGTGGATAATCAGGGAGGTGATTTGTCTTTGCCTAAGTTTAGGTTTAGTTTAGAGATACAGCGCGGAAACAGGCCCTTCGGCCCACCGAATCCGCACCGACCAGCGATCCCCGCACACTAACACTATCCTACACACACTAGGGATAATTTACACTTATACCAAGTCAAATAACCTACAAACCTGTACATCTTTGGGGTGTGGGTAATTTGACGTATGCAGTTTAATCGGAATTATTTTCCAGACTGATTGATAAAAATCAAAACTGTATTTGTAAGGTAATAGATGATTTTTTTTTTAGTTTACCGATTTAATCCAGTTTTTGAGACCCTTATCATCAGTTATCACCTCTCTAAAGAGTCTGAAGAAGGCTCTCGACCTGAAACGTCACCCATTCCTTCTCTCCAGAGATGCTGCCTGACCTGCTGAGTTACTCCAGCATTTTGAGTCTGCCACAGATTTAAGTTTAGTTTAGTTTAGAGATGCATCGCGGAAACAGGCCCTTCGGCCCACCGAGTCCGCACCGACCAGCGATCCCCGCACATTAACGCTATCCTACACACACACTAGGGACAATTTACACTTACACCAAGCCAATTAACCTACAAACCTGTACGTCTTTGGAGCGTGGGGGGAAACCAAAGATCTCGGAGAAAACCCACGCAGGTCACGGGGAGAACGTACAAACTCCGTACAGGCAGCACCCGTAGTCAGGATGGAACCCGGGTCTCTGGCGCTGCAAGTGCTGTAAGGCAGCAACTCTACCGCTGCGCCACCGAGCCGCCCCAATTATTCTTCAGCTGACAAAAAATAGTGAAATCCAATTTCCAGGCTTGTGTCTTTAAGCCCTCAGAATCACCTTTTCCTTCACCCTTCAGCACCTCTCCATGGCACCAACACCTTTCTTCTTTGTTTATTTTTACCAACACCCCAAGGTTACGCTACCTTTTGCTGAAAGTTAATTATTCTGTTATTGTATATTGAATTTTTTGTGTTTTGCCATTCAGGCCAATGCGACCGGTTTCTATTTTAATATTTTCGGATCAATGTGCATGCCCTTTATCATTTTATCTGTTAAAAGTATTTAACAGGCAAGTAATTAGAGGGCGGCACGGTGGCGCAGCGGTAGAGTTGCTGCCTTACAGCGAACGCAGCGCCGGAGACTCAGGTTCTATCCTGACTACGGGCGCTGCCTGTAAGGAGTTTGTACGTTCTCCCCGTGACCTGCGCGGGTTTTCTCCGAGATCTTCGGTATCCTCCCACACTCCAAAGACGTACAGGTTTGTAGGTTAATCGGCTTGGTGAATGTAAAAATTGTCCCTAGTGTGTGTAGGATAGTGTTAATGTGCGGGGATCGCTTGGCGGCACGGATCCAGTGGGCCGAAGGGCCTGTTTCCGGGCTGTATCTCTAAACTAAACTAAAAAAAAGCACCCGTAGTCAGGATCAAACCTGGGTCCCTGGCGCTGTAAGGCAGTAGCTCTACCGCTACGCCACCGTGCTGCCCTGTGGCCTTGGTACTAAATAATCGAACCCTATTCTTAGATAATTGCCTGTGTCCAACCCCTTAATAATCTTATACGTTTCGATACGATAAGATCAATAGTAACTATTGCTTAATCCTGTACTGTGTAAATATTAAAGCTCAGGCACTTGACTTAGTTTAGTTTAGAGATACAGTGCAGAATCAAGCCCTTCGGACCAATGAGTCTGCACCGACCAGCGATCCCCGCACACTAACACTACCCTGTACACACTAGGGACAATTGATCTTACATTTATACCAAGCAAATTAACCTACAAGCCTGTACGTCATTGGAGTGTGGGAGGAAACCAAAGATCTCGGAGAAAAACCCTCATCGCAGACCACGGGGAGAACATACAAACTCCGTACAGACAAGCACCCGTAGTCAGGATCGTACCCGGGTCTCTGGCGCTGTAAGACAGGAGCTCCACTGCTGCGTTCATGCTGTTTGTGCCAGTCCTACTATTAAAGCTGTCTTTTCTTCCTCAATATATTTTTCCTTCTAAATTTTTACCCCTTTGCCAAATTAAGTTCTGAATTCTTCATTAGTTACCCATTTTGTGGTAAATTATTCAATTGTGGCGCGTTGATAAAGGCCCGAAATAAAGGCAAGGAGCCAGGTATTTCGGGGACGTTATATTTTATTGTACCTCGGTTATCAGACGGGTCGAGTCTGCCGGAATGGCTTTGCGACCAAAACCTTGTCCTTATATACCTGGTACCGGACCGCCTCCCTGGACTGGTCCATTCCCGTGCCGAGGGGTCGGTAGAAGTATGGCCCGACCCTTGGGAGCCGCCACAGTACCCCCCCCCCCCAGAACCGGAGGCACGAAACGCACTGGTGGTCGCACAACCCGACCGGACCGCGTACGGTAATCGGTCGACAGAGGGGCCGGCGGAGGCACAGTTGGTGGGACAGGTAGTGGGACCCGCAAAGGGGGGCGACCTCGTGGCCGAGGCTGGGCAACCCGCACCGGTTGGTCGCCACACAATCATCTTTAGTGTGAAATTATTTATTGAATTTCCTGATTTCACGCCTCTAGTGGTAATTCATAGTCGATGTGGTCGACAAGTGGAAACTATTTTTCGCCATCGTGTAACGCAAGACAGGATTCCTTCCGAATAAAAGTGCCTGCAGCAAATTTTGCAATTCCCACACTAGACACCGTAAGGTATTGAATACTTTTGCTGAAATATAGTTTCTTGGCAAGTATAGAATCTCCTGCTGACTTTTGACAGATGGAAAAGATATACGTTTATGAATAGGATGTGTAGGAAAATAACTGCAGATGCTGGCTCAAATCGAAGGTAGACACAAAATGCTGGAGTAACTCAGCGGGTCAGATGGAAAAGATATACGTTTATGAATAGGACGTGTAAGAAAATAACTGCAGATGCTGGTTCAAATCGAAGGTAGACACAAAATGCTGGAGTAACTCAGTGGGACAGGCAGCATCTGCAGTTATTCGAAATGTCACCCATTCCTTCTCTCCGGAGATGCTTCCTGGATAGAGTGGATGTGAAGAGGATGTTTCCACTAGTGGGAGAGTCTAGGACTAGAGGTCACAGCCTCAGAATAAAAGGACGTTCTTTTAGGAAGGAGACGAGGAGGAATTTCTTTAGTCAGAGGGTGGTGAATCTGTGGAATTCTTTGCCACAGAAGGCTGTGGAGGCCAAGTCAGTGGATATTTTTAAGGCAGAGATAGATAGATTCTTGATTCGTGCGGGTGTCAGAGTTTATTGGGAGAAGGCAGGAGAATGGGGTCAGGAGAGATAATTCAGCCATGATTGAATGGCGGAGTAGGCTTGATGGGCCGAATGGCCTAATTCTGCTCCTACCTCATGAGTGCTGTGCAGATCTGCCACAGAGAGGAGCCAATCTTATTGAAAGGCAGGGCCACCTCTGTTCCTGTTGGGTCTCGACCTGAAACGTCACCCATTCCTTCTCTCCTGAGATGCTTCCTGACCCGCTGAGTTACTCCAGCATTTTGTGTCTACATTTATGAATGGTGCACTGACATCATGACAAGGCCTCTGCCGCACTTAACCACTTGCTTCGGGTAGTCTTGACAGCAAATGGCTATCCACCGGAGCAAGCAATGGCTGCAACACCATTATTCCTTGCACTGATCTCAGTTGCGGGCTCAACCGATCTACCCACAGTACTGTGCAGGAAGGAACTGCAGATGCAATCCACACCGAAGATAGGTCCACACCGAAGATAGGTCCACACCGAAGATAGGTCCACACCGAAGATAGGTCCACACCGAAGATAGGTCCACACCGAAGATAGGTCCACACCGAAGATAGGTCCACACCGAAGATAGGTCCACACCGAAGATAGGTCCACACCGAAGATAGGTCCACACCGAAGATAGGTCCACACCGAAGATAGGTCCACACCGAAGATAGGTCCACACCGAAGATAGGTCCACACCGAAGATAGGTCCACACCGAAGATAGGTCCACACCGAAGATAGGTCCACACCGAAGATAGGTCCACACCGAAGATAGGTCCACACCGAAGATAGGTCCACACCGAAGATAGGTCCACACCGAAGATAGGTCCACACCGAAGATAGGTCCACACCGAAGATAGGTCCACACCGAAGATAGGTCCACACCGAAGATAGGTCCACACCGAAGATAGGTCCACACCGAAGATAGGTCCACACCGAAGATAGGTCCACACCGAAGATAGACACAAAAAGCTGGAGTAACTCAACGGGTCAGGCAGCATCTCTGGAGAGAAGGAATGGGTCGAGAACCTTCTTCAGAGGAAAGGGAAAGGAGACATATATGGAGAGATACACAAACAAATAAATGAAAGATAAGCAAAAAAGTAACGATGATTATTAAGGGGTTGGACACGTTAGAGGCAGGAAACATGTTCCCAATGTTGGGGGAGGCCAGAACAAGGGGCCACAGTTTAAGAATAAGGGGTAGGGCTTTTAGAACTGAGATGAGGAAAAACTTTTTCAGTCAGAGAGTTGTGAATCTGTGGAATTCTCTGCCTCAGAGGGCAGTGGAGGCCAATTCTCTGAATGCATTCAAGAGAGAGCTAGATAGAGCTCTTAAGGATAGCGGAGTCAGGGGGTATGGGGAGAAGGCAGGAACGGGGTACTGATTGAGAATGATCAGCCATGATCACATTGAATGGCGGTGCTGGCTCGAAGGGCCGAACGGCCTCCTCCTGCACCTATTGTCTATTGTCTATGATCAAGGAAGCGGCCCATTGTTAGCTGTGGGCTAGGTGAGAACAAGTGAGCAGACCATGAAACTCACCAGGATGTCAGTGAAACTAGTTCAATGGTTTGGGTGGGAGAGGGACAGAGAGGGAGGGGGAACAAGAGCTACTTGGTGTTGGAGAAATCAATACTCATAACACAGTGGCGCAGCGGTAGAGTTGCTGCCTTACAGCGAATGTAGCGCCTGAGACTCAGGTTCGATCCTGACTACGAGCGCCGTCTGTACGGAGTTTGTACGTTCTCCCCGAGATCTTCGGTTTCCTCCCACACTCCAAAGACGTACAGGTATGTAGGTTAATTGACTGGGTAAAATGTAAACATTGTCCCTAGTGTGTGTAGGATAGTGTTAATGTGCGGGGATCGCTGGGCGGCGCGGACTCGGTGGGCCGAAGGGCCTGTTTCCGCGCTGTATCTCTAAATCTAAAAAAATCTAGATGATTTAGTTTAGTTTAATTTAGAGATACAGCACGGAAACAGGCCCTTCGGCCCACCGAGTCCGCGCCGCCCAGCGATCCCCGCACACTAACACTATCCTACACACACTAGGGACAATTTACACTTACACCAAACCAATTAACCTACAAACCTGTATGTGTGGGAGGTGTAAGGCAGCGGTAGAGTTGCTGCTTTACAGCGAATGCAGCGCCGGAGACTCAGGTTCGATCCTGACTACGGGTGCTGCACTGTAAGGAGTTTGTATGTTCTCCCCGTGACCTGCGTGGGTTTTCTCCGAGATCTTCGGTTTCCTCCCACACTCCAAAGACGTACAGGTATGTAGGTTAATTGGCTGGGTAAATGTAAAAATTGTCCGTAGTGTGTGTTAATGTGCGGGGATCGCTGGGCGGCACGGACTTGGAGGGCCGAAAAGGCCTGTTTCCGGCTGTATATATATGATGATGATGACACCAAAGATCTCGGAGATAACCCATGCAGGTCACGGGGAGAACGTACAAACTCCGTACAGACAGCACCCGTAGTTGGGATCGAACCCGGGTCTCCGGTGTAAGGCAGCAACTCTGCCGCTGCGCCACCGTGCCGCCCTCTTTGAATCTTTGAACTTAATCGGTTAAAAGTATATATAATCCTAACATAATCTTAAAATATTCAAATTATTTCGCTTGATTGGGATAAATCTATCAGAAAGGGACTTAGAGGAATACTTATAAATAACTTTAATAAAAGTCAGTCTGGGCTTTGAATTCTGCATAACGTTATCCTTAATTATTGCTTGTCACACAATTTCTATATGCTTCCTTTCCAATAGACTTAAATGTCCAAGCCTATGGTAGTGTTAAAACAGTGCCATATGTCATTTTACTGTTAGTTTAGTTTTCGAGATGCAGCGTGGACTCAATAGACAGACAATAGACAATAGGTGCAGGAGTAGGCCATTCGGCCCTTCGAACCAGCACCACCATTCAATGTGATCATGGCTGATCATTCTCAATCAGTACCGACTCGACCCGAAACATTACCTTATTCCTTTTCTCCTGACCCACTGAGTTACTCCTGCTTCTGAAAGTTCACCAGATTGATTCCTGGGATGGCAGGACTTTCATATGAAGAAAGACTGGATAGACTCGGCTTGTACTCGCTGGAATTTAGAAGATTGAGGGGGGATCTTATAGAAACGTACAGAATTCTTAAGGGTTTGGACAGGCTAGATGCAGGAAGATTGTTCCCGATGTTGGGGAAGTCCAGAACCAGGGGTCACAGTTTAAGGATAAGGGGGAAGTCTTTTAGGACCGAGATGAGAACGTTTTTTTTCACACAGAGTGGTGAATCTGTGGAATTCTCTGCCACAGAAGGCAGTTGAGGCCAGTTAATTGGCTATATTTAAGAGGGAGTTAGATGTGGCCCTTGTGGCTAAAGGGATCAAGGGGTATGGAGAGAAGGCAGGTACGGGATACTGAGTTGGATGATCAGCCATGATCATATTGAATGGCGGTGCAGGCTCGAAGGGCCGAATGGCCTACTCCTGCACCTATTTTCTATGTATCTATGTTTCTTGTGTCTATCCATGGAAATAGGCCCATCGGCCCACCGAGTCCTCACCAACCATCCTTGCACTAGTTTTATGTTAGTGACCTTACAAGTCACCCTTGCACTAGTTTTATGTTAGTCCAGTGTCACATCCGACACACGAGGGGCAATTTACAGAGACCAATCAACCACGTCTGAGGAGTGTGGGAGGAAACCAGAGCACCTGGAGGAAACCCATGTGGTCACAGGGAGAACGTACCAATAGACAATAGATAATAGTCAATAGGTGCAGGAGGAGGCTATTTGGCCCTGCGAGCCAGCTCCGCCATTCAGTGTGATCATGGCTGATCATCCACAATCAGTACCCCGTTCCTGCCAAATATGTACGGACAGCACCCGTAGTCAGAGATCGATCACGGGTCTCCGGCGCTGCAAGCGCTGCAAGCGCTGCAAGGCGGCAACTCTACCGCTGCGCCACCGTGCCGCCATATTGTTGTGTAATGAAAATTTTATAACGGGCAAGGTGGTTTGTGAAGCCACAGATTAGCATTGTTGCAACTCTGTGTTGCAACTCATTGTTGCAACTAGCTTCAGCACGGCCTGCTGTTTTTGATCTATGTCTCGGTTAGCCCACGGGTGCTGTCTGTACAGAGTTTGTACGTTCTCCCTGTGACCGCGTGGGTTTTCTCCGAGATCTTCGGTTTCCTACCCCACTCCAAAGACGTACAGGCTCGTAGGTAAATTGGCTCGGTTAATGTAAAAACTGTCCCTAATGTGTGTAAGATAGTGTTAATGTGCGGATATCGCTGGTCGGCACGGACCCGGTGGGCCGAAGGGCTTGTTTCAGCGCTGTATCTCTGAACTAAACTAAACTAAAATCTCTTAGGATCACGCCATCCCAACATTCAGCCGATCAGGGGACCATCCTGCCTCAGGTTATCTGTTTTGGAAGGAACTGCAGATGCTGGTTTAAAGCAAAGTTGCCAACCCTGATTTGTCCTGGTCTTTTCTTGCTTCCAGTCCCACCCTCACAATCAGTCTGGTCCCACCCAAAATGTCACCTATCCATTTTCTCCAGAGATGCTACCTGACGCGCTGAGTTACTCCAGCATCTTGTATCTATCTTTGTCCCAACTACACCCGCCCCACTTGCTTGCATTTGGCATGTACCAGTGCAAATGTTTGTTAAATTGTGTGTTGGTACTTGCCTCAACTCTGGCAGCTCGTTCCATACACCCACCAACCTTTGTGTAAAAAAGTTACCCCTCAGATTCCTGTTAAATCTCCCCCCCCTCACCTTAAACCTATGTCTGGTTCTTGATTCCCTACTCTGGGCAAGAGACTGCATCTACCTGATCTATTCCTCTCATGATCTTATACACCTCTGTACGATCACACCTCATCCCCCTGCGCTCCAAGGAATAAAGTCCTTGCTTGCTCAACCTCCCACTATAGCTCAAACCTTCTAGTCTTAGTTTAGTTTAAGGGATACTTTAATTAGAATAAGGCCATTCAGCCCATCAAGTCTACTCTGCCATTCAATCATGGCTGACCTATCTCTCCCTTCTAACCCCATTCTCCTCCCCATAATCTCTGACACCTGTACTAATCAAGAATCTATCTCTGCCTTAAAAATATCCACTGATTTGGGCTCCACAGCCTTTTTTTTAGTTTAGAGATACAGCACGGAAACAGGCCCTTTGGCCCACCGGGTCTGCACTGCCCAGCGATCCCCACACATTAACACTATCCTACACCCACGAGGGACAATGTTTACATGTACCAAGCCAATTAACCTACAAACCTGCACGTCGTTGGAGTGTGGGAGGAAACTGAAGATCTCAGAGAAAACCCACGCAGGTCACGGGGAGAACTTTGCAAACTCC
This sequence comes from Rhinoraja longicauda, assembly GCF_053455715.1. Classification (NCBI taxonomy): domain Eukaryota; kingdom Metazoa; phylum Chordata; class Chondrichthyes; order Rajiformes; family Arhynchobatidae; genus Rhinoraja; species Rhinoraja longicauda. The sequence continues at coordinate 109,492,267 of NC_135954.1, read as the reverse complement.
GTACAGACAGCGCCCGTAGTCGGGATCGAACCCGGGTCTCCGGCGCTGCATTCGCGTTAAGGCAGCAACTCTACCGCTGCGCCACCGTGCGGACCAACTTTATCACCTCAGTGAATCTTCGTAAAATCTTCTCTGCACCCTTTCCAGCTTAACACCTTTGGCAACAACAGGGTGGCCCAAACGGAACACGAATACTCTCTAAGCACGGCCTCACCGATGTCTGGTACAACTGTAACATGACCTCCCAACTCCTGTACTCATTACTCTGACTGACGACAACCGTTGCAGGAGAGTGCAACTGTACGGCTGACACAGCCTCTGCTGCACATAAGCCTCTTTAGTGAAGGGCGTGTTTTGTGCTGCAGATAACAGAACAATAGCAGTGTTTTGTTTAGGAAGCAGCTGCAGGAAGAGGGGGGAGTGGGCGCGCTCTCAGAAGAGACCAGCAGCCTATTTTTCCAGACTGTGATTTCTTTATTCAGTCAGGTCACTGCAATGAGCAGCAGCAGCAGCAGCAGCAGCAGTTGCAATGGCAGAGTGAGAAAGCAACTCTTTCACCTCAGGTAAGGTTATCTTTGTGCAGTGTTTACTGATGCAGCTAATCACTCCGAACTTGCTCTGCCATTTACAATATGACTTTGTAACTTTATGAGCTTGCCTCTCTGTCTCTCAGGTCACTGCCTTGTGCCAGGGGGGTCATTTATCAAAACTTTGTGCAGTGGGCGATGCAAAATCTGAGTTCATCGGGATACCTTCAATAATTTCACTGAACAGTGAGGAACATGACAATCACGGGAAGAACAAACTTCAGATGCTGGTTTGAATCGAAGGTGGACCACAAAATAGCCGGAGTAACTCAGCGGGACAGGCAGCATCTCGGGAGAGAAGGAATGGGTGACGTTTCGGGTCGAGACCCTTCTTCAGACTGAAGAAAGGGTCTCGACCCGAAACGTCACCCATTCCTTCTCTCCCGAGATGCTGCCTGTCCCGCTGAGTTACTCCAGCATCTTGTGTCCGCCAACCTGGTAATCATAGTGCTTTTGATGGTGTAATTCATTCATTTTATATATTTTTTTAATTTAATTTTGGGAACAAGTGATATTAAGAGCTGTAATCCCCTGCAGAGGGTGGAATATAAACAAGCAACTCTACCTTACTACAAAAATGTGGTGGGAATTATCTCTCAAAGAAACTGAGACTGCGGTTTTATTGCATGAATTCATTGAATTCTTTGCTGATTTATTTAACTCAAATGGAATTGTTATGACTGTATTTTACAGTTAAAGGAGTTATAATAGGCTCACGGCAAACGTCTCAATATGATTTTCATTTTCAAATCCAAGATACTTCTATTGGTATCTACTTCCGGTAAGCGGAGTGGTGGGGTATGGGGAGAAGGCAGGAACGGGGTACTGATTGAGAGTGATCAGCCATGATCGCATTGAATGGCGGTGCTGGCTCGAAGGGTTGAATGGCCTACTCCTGCACCTATTGTCTATTGTCTATTGTCTAACACTTCCACAGCTATTCTGCTGAACTGTGTTGTTTAGTTTAGCTTAGTTTAGAGATAGAGAGCTGCATCAGGCCCTTCGGCCCACCGAGTCCGTGCCGACCAGCGATCCCTGCACACTAACACTACCCTGCACACACACACACGCGCCAGGGTCAATTTGCATTTATACCAAGCCAATTAGCCGACAACCGCACGCCTTTGGAGAGTGGGAGGAAACCGGAGCAACCAGAGAAAATCCACGCAGGTCACGGGGAGAACGTACAAACTCCGTACGGACGGCGCCCGTAGTCGCGATGGAAACCGGGTCTCTGACGCTGCAAGCGCTGCAAGGCAGCAACTCTACCGCTGCCCTTCGTTGCTGATATTTCCCTCCAAAACAATCGGAGCAACACTACAACTTATTCTGCTTGCATGTGAATGTAGAAAGTTATCTCTGTGTACAGTATATAATGTTATACAGTATCTTGCAACTTACACTGCAGAATGATTCCATGATGGATTCAATTTCCCAGCTGAACATTGATCAATTACAGGGTCATAGAGTCACACAGCATGGAACCAGGCCATTCGGCCCAACTTATGAACTCTGGTCAACAGGCCCCGTCTATACTAGCCCCACCTTCGTGCATTTGGCACATATCCTTCTAAACCTATCCTATCCATGTACCTGTCCAAATGTCTTTTAAACGTGGTGATAGTCCCTGCCTCGTCTACCTCCTCTGGCAGCTCGTTCCATTTACCCCACCAGCCTCCGTGTGAAAGTTTCCCCTCAGGTTCCTATTACCTGGGCGGTCACGGTGGCGCAGCGGTAGAGTTGCCGCCTTACAGCGAATGCAGCGCCGGAGACCCGGGTTCCATCCCGACTACGGGTGCTGTCTGTACGGAGTTTGTACGTTCTCCCCGTGACCTGTGTGGATTTTCTCCGAGATCTTCGGTTTCCTCCCACACTCCAAAGACGTACAGGTTTGTAGGTTAATTGGCTTGGTGTAAATGTTAAAATTGTCCCTTGTGGGTGTAGGATAATGTTAATGTGTGGGGATCGCTGGTCGGCGCGGACCCGGTGGGCCGAAGGGCCTGTTTCCGCGCTGTATCTCTAAACTAAACAAAGCTAAAATTAAATATTTCAACTCTCACATTAAACCTATGTCCTTCTTTGGGTAAAATACTCTGCATCCACTCTATCTATTCTCCCCATGATCTTATACACCTCTATAAGATCACCCCTCAGCCTCCTGCTAGGAGTATATCCTAGGGATATCCTAGGGATATACTCCTAGCCTGCTCAACCTCTCCTTATACCACAGGCCCTCGAGTCCTGGCAATATCTTTGTGAATCTTTTCTGCACCCTTTCCGGCTTAACAACATCTTTCTTGTAACGGGGTGACCAATACTCCAAGTGTGGCCTCACCAATGTCTTGTACAACTGTAACATAACATCCCAACTTCTATAGTCAATAATCTGACTGATGAAGGTCAATGTGCCGAAACCTTTCTTGACCTGTGGTGCTACGTTCAAGGAACTATGTAGTCGTAGACCCCTCTGCTCATGCACTGTGAATGTCCTGCCCTGGTTTGACTTTCCAAAATGCAAGACCTCTCACTTATATCCGCATTAAACTCCATTAACTCCATTCCTCGGCCCACCTGCCCAACTGATCGAGATCCTGCTGCAATTTGTGATAACCATCTTCTCTATCTACAATGCCACCCTGCTTTTGTGACATCCTCAAACTTCAAACGGGGGCGCAGCGGTAGAGTTGCTGCCTTACAGCAAATGCAGCGCCGGAGACTCAGATTCGATCCTGACTACGGGCGCCGTCTGTACGGAGTTTGTACGTTCTACCCGTGACCTGCGTGGGTTTTCTCCGAGATCTTCGGTTTCCTCCCACACTCCAAAGACATACAGGTATGTAGGTTAATTGACTGGGCAAATGTAAAAAATTGTCCCTAGTGTGTGTAGGATAGTGTTAATGTGCGGGGATCGCTGGGCGGCGCGGACCCGGTGGGCAGAAGGGCCTGTTTCCGCGCTGTATCTCTAAATATAAATCTAAACATCTAAAGTATAAACTCTGCACAGAGAGCACCTGTAGTCAGGGTCGAACCTGGGTCTCTGGCGCAGTAAAGCAGCAACTCTATCGTTGTGCCACTTCCTTCACTCATCTGTAGGATTGCCAACTATCTCACTCCCAAATAAGGGACAAGGTGATGTCACCGCCCCGCGCCCCACGTGACCTCACCCAGCCTGTGGCCATGTGCTCCCGCTCCACCAATGGCGGCCGCCCGGGCCGGGAGGCAGGTTGCTACGCAACCTCCGTTAGGCAGCATCCGGGCCTCCAGACTTAGACCGTCCGGAGCTAAAATGTCGGAAACCTAGGTCGGGACCTAAACTGTCGGGGCCTACTGCGTTGGAGCCTACAGTGTCGGGGCCTACAGCGTCCGGGCCTACAGCGTCCGGGCCTACAGCGTCCGGGCCTACAGCGTCCGGGCCTACAGTGTCCGGGCCTACAGCCCCCCCCCCCCCCCCCCCCGGGCAAAATACGGGACAAGGGCGGTCTCGTATGGGACAAACCAATTTAGCCCAAAATACGGGATGTCCCAGCTAATACGTGACAGTTGGTAACCCTACCCATCCACCTATCAGCCCCGTCTCCTGCATTCATTTATCATTGGGCAGACTTTGCCCCAGCCCCATCTTCCGTTTCCAGCCTTCTCTGCCATCAGTCTGAGGAAGATTCCCGACCTGAATCATCATCTGGTCATTGCCTCCGCAGGTGCTGCACATCCTACTGAGTTCATCCAGCCCTTTGTTTCTTTGCTCTGGCAAAGGTCCAGCCCAAACACTCTTTCCAACACAGTTGAGGTATCTTGTGCATCACGGACTCCACCACGTCCAAAGGCAGGTGGGTGACCGGAGAAAGCCCCCCCCCAAAAACACCCCTCCAGAATCCTGGCAGATTAGTTTAGTTCAGAGATACAGCGCGGTAACAAGCCCTTCGGCCCACCGAGTCTGCGCTGACCAGCCATCCCCACACACTCGCACTACCCCACACACACACGAGGGACAATTTACACATACACCAAGCCAATTAACCTACAAACCTGTACGTCTTTGGAGTGCGGGAGGAAACGGGAGATCTCAGAGAAAACCCACGCAGGTCACGTGGAGAACGTACAAACTCCGTACAGACGGCACCCGTGGTCAGGATCGAACCCAAGTCCCAGGTGGTGTAAGGCAGCAACTCTACCGCTGCACCACAGATATTAAGGAAATCTCTCCTCTACACTCACCCATTGTCACCAAACACTAGTCCAGGAACTGACTCTAATCCTGATAGTTCCATTAAAAAAAAATCTCCTTAGTTTAGTTTCGTTTATTGTCACGTGTACCGAGGTACAGTGAAAAGCTTTTGTTGCGTGCCAACCAGTCAGCGGAAAGACAGCACATGATTACAATCGAGCCATTCACAGTGGATAGACACGTGATAAGGGAATAACGTTTTGTGCAAGGTAAAGCCAGCAAAGTCTGATCAAGGATAGTCCGAGGGTCACCAATGAGGTGGATAGTAGTTCAGCACTGCTCTCTGGTTGTGGTAGGGTGGTTCGGTTGCCTGATAACAGCTGGGAAGAAACTGTCCCTGAATCTGGAGGTGTGCGTTTTCACACTTCTGTACCTCTTGGCTGATGGGAGAGGGGAGAAGAGGGAGTGGCCAGGGTGCGACTCGTCCTTGATTGTGCTGCTCCGTCTCATCATTGTTTGATATCTGGCCCACGACGGTGGTGCCGTCTGTGAGTTTGTACATTGAGTTGGATGGGTGCTTGGCTGCACAGTCGTGGGTGTACAAGGAGTAAAGAAGGGGGCTGAGAACGCATCATATCATATCATATATATACAGCCGGAAACTGGCCTTTTCAGCCCTCCAAGTCCGTGCCGCCCAGCGATCCCCGCACATTAACACTATCCTACACCCACTAGGGACAATTTTTACATTTACCCAGCCAATTAACCTACATACCTGTTTGTCTTTGGAGTGTGGGAGGAAACCGAAGATCTCGGAGAAAACCCACGCAGGTCACGGGGAGAACGTACAAACTCCTTACAGTGCAGCACCCGTAGTCAGGATCGAACCTGAGTCTCCGGCGCTGCATTCGCTGTAAAGCAGCAACTCTACCGCTGCGCTTGCATCCTTGTGGAGCCCCCGTGTTGAGGATGATCATGGAGGATGATTTGTCCCCTATCCTCACTGGTTGGGTTGTGTTGGTCAGGAAGCTTTGTCCTGCCCCCTCCCCTGACATCAGTCTGAAGAAGGGTCTCGACCCGAAACGTCACCCATTCCTTCTCTCCAGAGATGCTGCCTGACCCGCTGAGTTACCCCAGCATTTTGGTCTCTACTGGCAAGTCTGTTGATTCCCAGACCTAATTCCTTTTGTGGATGGTGGTACGGGCTTCTTGAACCACTGCGGTCCTTTCAGCTCGATGGCAATGATAGGACTGAATAGCTTGCTTGTTCATTTCCTGGGGGAAATTGTGAGTCAACCGAAGGTAGGCACAAAATGCTGGGGTAACTCAGTGGGGCAGGCAGCATCTCTGGAGAGAAGGAATGGGTGACGTTTCGGGTCGAGACCCTTCTTCAGACTGGTTAGGGATAAGGGAAACGAGAGATATAGATGGTGATGTAGAGAGATAAAGAACAATGAATGAAAGAAATGCAAAAAAGTAACGATGATAAAGGAAACAGGCCTTTGTTAGCTGTTTGTTGGGTGAAAATGAGAAGCTGGTGTGACTTGGGTGGGGGAGGGATAGAGAGAGAGAGGGAATGCGGGGCTACCTGGAGTGAGAAAAATCAATATTCATACCACTGGTGTAAGCTGCCCAAGCGAAAAATGAGGTGCTGTTCCTCCAATTTGCGTTTAGCCTCACTCTGACAATGGAGGAGGCTAAGGACAGAAAGGTCAGTGTGGGAATGGGAAGGGGAATTAAAGTGTTTAGCAACCGGGAAGAGAATTAAAGTGTTTAGCAACCGGGAAGAGAATTAAAGTGTTTAGCAACCGGGAAGAGAATTAAAGTGTTTTTAGCAAATGAGTCAACCACATGGACTGGTGTCATATGTAGGCAGACATGGATGGTGAAATTTTCTGAACTAGCCAGTTGGGTGAAGGTTGCATGATAGTTTCATAGTTTCGGTGAAACCAAACGCAGGCTCGGCGATCGTTTCGCTCAACACCTTCGCTCAGTCCGCCTTAACCAACCTGATCTCCCGGTGGCTGAGCACTTCAACTCCCCCTCCTTGTTATAGTGAAGCGTGGTTTTTAAGTAACCCACACAAGGTGTTATAGTTCAAAACTCTCAAGTACTTACCGACTTGTCAGTGATTTCAGTGAAAACCAGGACGCCGGGGTAGCATTGACAGCGTGGGAATTTTCACAATGTTTCAGAAGACGCTGTAATCTCGACCTGACTCGGCATTGTCGTGGTCATTGTCATATCATCATCATATCATATATATACAGCCGGAAACAGGCCCTTTCGGCCCATCAAGTCCGTGCCGCCCAGCGATCCCCGTACATTAACACTATCCTACACCCACTAGGGACAATTTTTACATTTACCCAGCCAATTAACCTACATACCTGTACGTCTTTGGAGTGTGGGAGGAAACCGAAGATCTCGGAGAAAACCCACGCAGGTCACGGGGAGAACGTACAAACTCCTTACAGTGCAGCACCCGTAGTCAGGATCGCACCTGAGTCTCCGGCGCTGCATTCGCTGTAAAGCAGCAACTCTACCGCTGCGCCACCGTGCCGCCCGGGTAAAAGAAAAGTTCGGCGATCTGCTACAACTTTGACAGTCGCCGGCAGTCGCCAAAAAGATCGCCTAAGTGGGACAGGCCCTTTTTTCTGTCCTCGAGCCCATGTTGGGTCCAATTCTATTGTGAGAGGGAGCAGGGCATTCTTTTAATGTGTGAAATCATATAATATTAACGTGGTACGTGTCACTTATCTAAAGTTCGTTTCCAAAGTGTTTGGAAAGGATTGGAACATTACAAGGCATGTGATCGGGATATGTTTGACCTCGCTGAGACAAAGGGCACAACGTCTAACCGTGTCTCATTCTGCCTTCAGTGAGAGAAATCCTGCAGGTGACAGCTGCTGCAACTTTGCCTTTGAAGAGTGCTGCAAAGCGCCTCACCTAAAGTGTTTAGGAGCAATATTGTAAGCAATTCTGGGCACCCTTCTGCTGTTCAAGACATCAACCTCATTGATGTGTGTGAAAGTGAAGAGGGAATCTATAATCCACCCTTCTCCACCACTCCAGTTTTGATGTGGCCTGCCTTAATCCAAATGAAGCTGTTAACGCACATAACAGCCTTCAAACAAACTTTGTATTTCATACATAAACCATTGAAGCTTTCAGGTGCTGACCTCTACGAAACTCCGCGGTCCACTCGTAACAGTATTTATTTCTTCCTGGGATTTGAAACACGTCTGTCGTTCACCAGCGTATTATCCGATTGCAATGCGTATTTCTCACCAGACTGCCGGTGAAGAGAGGGAGAGACCAGAGACAGGTTTCGTGTGTCTGCTTCAAAGTGGACTATAGACAATAGACAATAGACAATAGACAATAGGTGCAGGAGTAGGCCATTCAGCCCTTCGAGCCAGCACCGCCATTCAATGCGATCATGGCTGATCACTCTCAATCAGTACCCCGTTCCTGCCTTCTCCCCATACCCCCTCACTCCGCTATCCTTAAGAGCTCTATCCAGCTCTCTCTTGAAAGCATCCAACGAACTGGCCTCCACTGCCTTCTGAGGCAGAGAATTCCACACCTTCACCACCCTCTGACTGAAAAAGTTCTTCCTCATCTCCGTTCTAAATGGCCTACCCCTTATTCTTAAACTGTGGCCCCTTGTTCTGGACTCCCCCAACATTGGGAACATGTTTCCTGCCTCTAATGTGTCCAATCCCCTAATTATCTTATATGTTTCAATAAGATCCCCCCTCATCCTTCTAAATTCCAGTGTATACAAGCCCAATCGCTCCAGCCTTTCAACATACGACAGTCCCGCCATTCCGGGAATTAACCTAGTGAACCTACGCTGCATGCCCTCCATAGCAAGAATATCCTTCCTCAAATTTGGAGACCAAAACTGCACTCAGTACTCCAGGTGCGGTCTCACCAGGGCCCGGTACAACTGTAGAAAACTATGCCAGCTTTCAGTTGTTGGGGCAGGGGCTGTAGACAGAGTAGCTGGGAAAACGCATGATCACATTTGTACGTTTCTCCCCGTGACCTGCGTGGGTTTTCTCCCAGATCTCCAGTTTCCTCCCACACTCCAAAGATGTACAGGTTTGTAGGTTAATTGGCTTGGTGTAAATGTCTAAATGTAAAAATTATCCCCAGTGTGTGTAGGCTAGTGTTGATGTGCGGGGATCGCTGGTCGGCGCGACTCGGTGGGCCGAAGGGCCTGTTTCCGCGCTGTATCTCTAAAGTCAAGTCAAGTCAAGTTTATTTGTCACATATATTTGTCACGATGTGCAGTGAAATCAAAGTGGCAATGCCTGTGGATTGTGCAAAAAAAGAATTACAGTTACAGCATATAAATTAAAGTTTATACAGAGAAGACAAAATTTAGTCCCTAGAGTTATAATAGTTAACAGTCCTGATGGCCTGTGGGAAGAAACTCCGTCTCATCCTCTCTGTTTTCACAGCGTGACAGCGGAGGCGTTTGCCTGACTGTAGCAGCTGGAACAGTCCGTTGCTGGGGTGGTAGGGGTCCCTCATAATCTTGCTTGCTCTGGATCTGCACCTCCTGATGTATAGGTCCTGCAGGGGGGCGAGTGTAGTTCTTTTAAAGGCATCCAACAGAATCCTCCCAACTCAATCTTTATCCTTCTTTATGTTTGTAATTTAAAAAGGAGCAGCAAAGAATGCAGTTGAAGGGATGTAAATATTTAAAGGATTGCAAATCTTGGGTCATTGGAAGTCCATGTCTTGTGGCTATTTACGTCCTTCTGACCCTATTTCACCGACCAAAGCCTAGATCATCCATTGCTTTCCAACATTAACTCAACTGTATCATTCGAAAGATGATAGGTCCCATACGGGGGATTGGTGAGCAAAATCAGAGCACATGGTATTGGGGGTAGGGTGTTGACATGGATAGAAAATTGGTTGGCAGACATGAAGCAAAGAGTAGGAGTAAACGGGGCCTTTTCAGAATGGCAGGCAGTGGCGAGTGGAGTGCCGCAAGGCTCGGTGTTGGGGCCGCAACTGTTTACCATATATATTAATGATTTGGAAGAGGGAATTAGAAGCAACACTAGCAAGTTTGCGGATGACACAAAGCTGGGTGGCAGTGTAAACTGTGAAGAGGATGTTAGGAGGTTGCAGGGTGACCTGGACAGGTTGAGTGAGTGGGCAGATGCATGGCAGATGCAGTATAATATAGATAAATGTGAGGTTATCCACTTTGGCGGCAAAAACAAGGAGGCAGATTATTATCTCAATGGTGTTAGGATAGGTAAGGGGGAGGTGCAGCGAGACCTGGGTGTCCTTGTACACCAGTCACTGAAAGTTGGCGTGCAGGTACAGCAGGCAGTGAAGAAAGTTAATGGCATGTTGGCCTTCATAACGAGAGATTTCAGTATAGGAGTAAAGAGGTTCTTCTGCAGTTGTATAGGGCCCTGGTAAGACCACATCTGGAGTATTGTGCACAGTTTTGGTCTCCTAATTTGAGGAAGGACATCCTTGTAATTGAGGCAGTGCAGCGTAGGTTCACGAGATTGATCCCTGGGATGGCGGGACTGTCATATGAGAAAACATTGAAAAGACTGGGCTTGTCTTCACTGGAGCTGAGATGAGAACAGGTCCTTGTGGCGCACTGGTGTTGGGTATTGGCATGGGGGATATTTATTCCTGGCATTCGGTGGTGGCCCGTGGTAGATAGCGACAACATGGCTGTGCAGTCTCGTGCCTTGTGGGATGGAGAGTGGCTCACGGGTCCGATGCGCGATGAGGTTATCCACTTTGGTGGTAAGAATAGGAAGGCAGAGTATTATCTGAATGGTGTCAAGTTAGGAAAAGGGGACGTACAACGAGATCTGTCCTAGTGTCCTAGTGCATCAGTCACTGAAAGGAAGCATGCAGGTACAGCAGGCAGTGAAGAAAGCCAATGGAATGTTGGCCTTCATAACAAGAGGAGTTGAGTATAGGAGCAAAGAGGTCCTTCTGCAGTTGTACAGGGCCCTAGTGAGACCGCACCTGGAGTACTGTGTGCAGTTTTGGTCTCCAAATTTGAGGAAGGATATTCTTGCTATTGAGGGCGTGCAGCGTAGGTAGGTTTACTAGGTTAATTCCCGGAGTGGCGGGATTGTCATATGTTGAAAGACTGGAGTGACTAGGCTTGTATACACTGGAATTTAGAAGGATGAGAGGAGATCTTATCGAAACGTATAAGATTATTAAGGGGTTGGACACGTTAGAGGCAGGAAACATGTTCCCAATATTGGGGGAGTCCAGAACCAGGGGCCACAGTTTAAGAATAAGGGGTAGGCCATTTAGAACGGAGATGAGGAAAAACTTTTTCAGTCAGAGAGTTGTGAATCTGTGGAATACTCTGCCTCAGAAGGCAGTGGAGGCCAATTCTCTGAATGCATTCAAGAGAGAGCTAGATAGAGCTCTTAAGGATAGCGGAGTCAGGGGGTATGGGGAGAAGGCAGGAACGGGGTATTGATTGAGAATGATCAGCCATGATCACATTGAATGGTGGTGCTGGCTCGAAGGGCCGAATGGCCTCCTCCTGCACCTATTGTCTATTGCCTATTGTGCTGCACACGTGTGAGCGGTGGGGGGCACATGAAGGCCGCTGTGGGGGGTACGGGGGGGGGGAGCATTTAGGGCTGCAGCCTTCCGCCTGTCTACGGCACTAACCAGTCGGCTTCTGACGATTGTGTTCAAAGCTGCTGTCCGCCTTGCTGGTGGTTGCATGCCAGCCAGCCCTGTCACTGGCACGGGTTTGCGTTTTGTTTCGGGGCCGGGCCTGCGTGCTGGAGGTGCTCCCCGATGCAGTCTTGGAAACCGTTTCTTTGGGCGACAGAACTCCGTACAGGAGTTGACGGTAGGGCCGGCAACTTCCTCACTCCCAGAGAAGGGGCAAAGGGTGACTTCGCCGCCCTGCGCCCCACGTGACCTCGCCCAGCCAGCGGCCGCGTGCTCCCGCTCCACCAATGGCGGCTTCACACTACTTGATATAATTGTGCAACAGCTTGATTGTATTCAAGTATGGTAAGCGTTGATTGGATTGCATCCAAACAAAGTTTGTCATTGTATCTCAGAACCGGTGACAGCGGTAATGCAATACCAATACCAAGAGTTGGTATAGTATTGCATCCTCAGCAGCAGAGTGTTCTGTATACAGCATTGATTAGTTTAGTTTAGTTTAGTTTTGGTTTAGAGATACAGCGCGGAAACAGGCCCTTCGGCCCACCGGGTCCGCGCCGACCAGCGATCCCCGCACATTAACACTATCCTACACACACTGGGGACAATTTACACGTACACCAAGCCAATTAACCTACAAACCTGCACGTCTTTGGAGTGTGGGAGGAAAGCCAAGATCTCGGAGAAAACCCACACAGGTCACGGGGAGAACGTACAAACTCCGTACAGACAGCGCCCTTAGGTGGCGCAGCGGTAGAGTTGCCGCCTTACAGCGAATGCAGCGCCGGAGATCCGGGTTCAATCCCGACTGCGGGCGCCGTCTGTACAGAGTTTGTACGTTCTCCCCGTGACCTGCGTGGGTTTTCTCCGAGATCTTCGGTTTCCTCCCACACTCCAAAGACGTGCAGGTTTGTAGGTTAATTGGCTTGGTAAATGTAAAAATTGTTCCTTAGTGGATATAGGATGGTGTTAATGTGCGGGGATCGCTGGTCGGCGCGGACCCGGTGGGCCGAAAGTGCCTGTTTCCGCTCTGTATCTCTAAAAGGTGAGAGAGGCAAAGTCTAAAGGAGACGTGTAGGACAAGTTTCTTACACAGAGGGTGCTGAGTGCCAGGAATGCACTGCTGGTCGAGACAGATACGATAGTGGCTTTTAGGAGACTTCTGGATAGGTGTACGGATATGCATGGAATGGATGGCATGCAGGCTGATAAAAGTTTAAAAATTGGTCTTGGCATCATGTTCCTCACAGACACTTTGATGAGGACGAGTTTGAAGTATTACGGGCAGTTCCGTTTGCCCCATTACAGGGAGGATGTGAAGGCTTTGGAGAAGAGGTTCACCAGGGTGTTGCCCGGACTAGAGGGGTCATGACTGTCAGGAGAGGTTGGACAAACATGGATTATTCTCTCCGGACATTCGGAGGCTGAAGGGGCGATCTGATAGAAGTACAGTAAACCCTGGTTATAATGGACCATGGGGCGGGGGGAATGTGTCTGTTATTGCCGATTGTCCACTATATCGCAAATGGCAATACATACTGCGCTCACCCACCTGGACAAAGGAAACACATATGTGAGAATGCTCTTTATTGACTACAGCTCGGCATTCAACACTATTACTCCCTCAAAATCCGTCCCCAAGCGCCTTGATCTTGGACTGGAGACCTCCATCTGCGGATGGATATTCGATTTCCTGACGGGCAGGCCCCAGGTGGTGAGAATTGGCAGCCACACCTCTTCCTCACTGATCCTCAACACAGGCACACCACAGGGCTGTGTGCTCAGTCCTCTCCTGTACTCCCTGTTCACGCACGACTCTACTGCCAAGCACAGCTCAAACAGCATCCTAAAGTTTGCTGACGACACGACCATCTTGGGCCTCATCACAGACAACAAGGAGACGGCCTACAGAGAGGAGGTAAAGGCACTAGACAGACGGTGCCAGGAAAATAACCTCTCTCTCAATGACAGCAAAACTAAAGAGATGGTTGTGGACTACAGGAGACAGCAGGGGAGTGGACACCTCCCCATCCACATCGGTGATGCTGAGGTTGAAAGGGTCAGCAGCTTTAAGTTCCTCGGTGTGTACATCACTGAGGACCTTTCCTGGACACTGCACACGGACACAATAACAAAGATGGCCCACCAGCGGCTCTTTTTCCTGTGAAGACTGAGGAAGTTTGGCATGAACGCCAGCATCCTCTCAAACTTCTACAGACGCACCATCGAGAGCCTGCTGACGGGCTGCATTACAGTCTGGTACGGGAACTGTTCTGCCCACAGCCACAAATCACTACAGAGAGTGGTGAAGACGGCACAGCACATCACTGGCAACTGTCTCCCGGCCATTCAGGACATTTTCTACCGGCGGTGCCTGCGGAAGGCACGCAGCATCATCAAGGACCACAGCCACCCAGCACGCAGGCTGTTCCCCTTGTTACCGTCAGCACGTACCACCAGACTTAAGAACAGTTTCTACCATCAGGCCATCAGGCTTCTGAACTCATAAACACATTTCACATCATATATGTTGATTATTTTTAATATTGTCTTTTAAACTATTTTTAATATTGTCTTTTTACCTTACTAATGTCATTTTTAAAATCTTATTGATCCTTGGAATATTACTGCTGAGGTGACCCGTTGTCTTGTCAAATACATTTCATTGTGCCATTGACCCTGTGCCAACCTACATATGACAAATAAAATGTATTATTATTATTATAACAGGGTAAGGCATTGTCATTGTATGTATTAGAAACAATGAACTGCAGATGATGGCTAAGACACAAATGGACACAAAGCGCTGGAGTAACTCAGTGGGTCAGGCAGCGCCTCTGGAGAACATGGATCGGTGATGTCGGGACCCTTCTTTAGACTGATTCAGTCTGCTGAGTTGCTCCAGCACTTTGTGTCGTTTCACCTTAAACCTAGTCTTCCTGGTCTACACCAGCGAGTCCTCCTTCACCAGCTGCTGCATGGTCAGGTTTACACGGCTGTTTTTAGTTTCGTTTCGTTTAGAGATACAGTGTGTGGAAACAGGCCCCTTCGGCCCACCGGGTCCGTGCCGCCCAGCGATCCCCGCACACTAACACTACCCTATACCCACTAGGGACAATTTTTACATTCACCAAGCCAATTAACCGACAAACCTGCATGTCTTTGGAGTGTGGGAGGAAACCGAAGATCTCGGAGAAAACCCACGCGGGTCACGGGGGAGAACGTACAAACTCCGTGCAGACGGCGCCCGTAGTCGGGATGGAACCCGGGTCTCCGGCGCTGCATTCGCTGTAAGGCAGCAACTCTGCCGCTGTGCCACTGATTCTGTGGCCCCTGATTCTGTGCTGTATAAAATAATTATACATTTTCTGGAAATAAAATAATTTCTTTAGGAACCAGGAGAAAAATGGAGTGAGGGGGTATGGGGAGAAAGCAGGAACGGGGTACTGATGGAGAATGATCAGCCATGATCACATTGAATGGCGGTGCTGGCTCGAAGGGCCGAATGGCCTCCTCCTGCATCTATTGTCTTTTGTCTATTGTCTATTGTCTATTTATGTTGCTTCAGATACAGAAACGAAACTAAGTTCTGCAAACATGTCTAAACTAGGCCTCTTTGCAGTGAAAAGGTCACCTTTACATTAAAGGAAATCATGGAAGTATGTCACAATGTGAATGTATATTAAATTTGATTCAGGTGCGGGGGGGGGGGGGGGGGGGCATTATTGATTGGTGGACGGTTAGACAAAGGCCAGAGATGAAAAGACACAAGAGTGTGAGATAAGGATAAAGAGGTGCAAATTATGAAGTCAGAGGAAGGAATGTATGTGGAAGGGGGAGGGGGATGGGAGTAGATGCGAGTTCAGGTTCATATCATATCATATCATATATCTACAGCCGGAAACAGGCCTTTTCGGCCCTCCAAGTCCGTGCCGCCCAGTGATCCCCGTACATTAATTTGGGCATGGAAAGGAGAGGGAGTGATAGAGAGATAGAGTCATAGAGTTATGGAGTGATAGAGTGATAGAGTGATGGAGTGATAGTGATAGAGTGATAGAGTGGTAGTCATAGAGTGATAGAGTGATGGAGTGATAGTGATAGAGTGATAGAGTGGTAGTCATAGAGTGATAGAGTGATGGAGTGATAGTGATAGTGATACAGTGATTGAATGATGGAGTGATAGTGATAGAGTGATAGAGTGATAGTGATACAGTGATTGAGTGATAGAGCGATAGTCATAGTCATAGAGTCATAGAGTGATAGTCATAG
Source organism: Rhinoraja longicauda (assembly GCF_053455715.1). Taxonomy (NCBI): domain Eukaryota; kingdom Metazoa; phylum Chordata; class Chondrichthyes; order Rajiformes; family Arhynchobatidae; genus Rhinoraja; species Rhinoraja longicauda. The sequence goes on along the minus strand of NC_135954.1, from coordinate 109,476,544 downwards.
TCATAGTCATAGAGTGATAGAATGATGGTCATAGAGTGATAGTGATAGAGTGATAGTCATAGAGTGATAGAGTGATAGAGTGATAGAGTGATAGTCATAGAGTGATAGTGATAGAGTCATAGACTCATAGTCATAGAGTGATAGAGTGATAGTGATAGTCATAGTCATAGTGACAGTCATAGTGATAGTCATAGAGTTATAGAGTCATAGTGACAGAGTCATAGAGTCATAGTGACAGAGTCATAGAGTCATAGTGAGAGTCATAGAGTCATAGTGACAGAGTCATAGTGTCATAGTGACAGAGTTATAGTGTCATAGTGACAGTCATAGTGTCATAGTGACAGAGTCATAGTGTCATAGTGACAGGGTCATAGTGTCATAGTGACAGTCATAGTGACAGTCATAGTGACAGTCATAGTGACAGTCATAGTGACAGTCATAGTGACAGTCATAGTGACAGTCATAGTGACAGTCATAGTGACAGTCATAGTGACAGTCATAGTGACAGTCATAGTGTCATAGTGACAGAGTCGGTGTCATAGTGACAGAGTCATAGTGTCATAGTGACAGTCATAGTGACAGAGTCATAGTGACAGTCACAGTGTCATAGTGACAGAGTCATAGTGACAGAGTCATAGAGTCATAGTGACAGTCATAGTGTCATAGTGAGAGTCATAGTGTCATAGTGACAGTCATAGTGTCAGTGACAGTCATAGTGTCGTAGTGACAGTCATATTGACAGTCATAGTGACAGTCATAGTGTCAGTGACAGTCATAGTGTCGTAGTGACAGTCATAGTGACAGTCATAGTGACAGTCATAGTGGCATAGTGACAGTCATAGTGACAAGTCATAGTGTCATAGTGACATAGTGACAGAGTCATAGTGTCATAGTGACAGTCATAGTGACAGTCATAGTGACAGAGTCATAGTGTCATAGTGACAGTCATAGTGACAGTCATAGTGACAGAGTCATAGTCATAGTGACAGTCATAGTGACAGTCATAGTGACAGAGTCATAGTGTCATAGTGACAGTCATAGTGACAGTCATAGTGACAGAGTCATAGTCATAGTGACAGTCATAGTGACAGTCATAGTGACAGAGTCATAGTGTCATAGTGACAGTCATAGTGTCATAGTGACAGTCATAGTGACAGTCATAGTGACAGTCATAGTCATAGTGACAGTCATAGTGACAGTCATAGTGACAGTCATAGTCATAGTGACAGTCATAGTCATAGTGACAGAGTCATAGAGTCATAGTGATAGAGTCATAGAGTCATAGTGACAGAGTCATAGAGTCATAGTGACAGTCATAGAGTCATAGTGATAGTCATAGTGACAGAGTCATAGAGTCATAGTCAAGTCAAGTCAAGTCAATTTTATTTGTATAGCACATTTAAAAACAACCCACGTTGACCAAAGTGCTGCACATCTGATTAGGAAAAAAAGAAAGAAAGTTACAGTGGCGATAGAGTCATAGAGTCATAGTGACAGAGTCATAGTGACAGAGTCATAGTGACAGAGTCATAGTGACAGAGTCATAGTGACAGAGTCATAGTGACAGAGTCATAGTGACAGAGTCATAGTGACAGAGTCATAATGACAGAGTCATAGTGACAGAGTCATAGTGACAGAGTCATAGTGACAGAGTCATAGTGACAGAGTCATAGTGACAGAGTCATAGTCATAGTGATAGAGTCATATAGTCATAGAGTCATAAAGTGATAGTCATAGAGTGATACTGCGTAAAAACAGGCCCTTCGGCCCAACTTGCCCAACATGCCCCATCTACACTAGTCCCACCTGCCTGCGTTTGGCCCATATCCCCCTAAACCTGTCCTATCCATGCACCTGTCTAATTGCTTCATAAACCTTGCGATAGTCCCTGCCTCAACTACCTCCTCCGGCAGCTCGTTCACCGTGCCCGCCACCACTCAGTGACTGTTCTTGTAAACCAGCACCCGCAGTTCCTTGTTTCTACATTTAAGATCATAAGTGACAGGAGCGGAATTAGGCCATTCGGCCCATCGAGCCTACTCTGCCGTTCAATCATGGCTGATCTATCTCTCCCCCCTCAACCCCATTCTCCCGCCTTCTCCCCGTAACCCCTGACGCCCGTAGTAAACAATGGCGATTTAACTGCGGTTACACAGCACAGCCCTGTGTGCAAGGGTTTACAGCAGCTGCCAGGTTAATTTCCTATTGAGAGCAGTCTTATAATCAACAGGAACCGGCAAGCTAGCTGCTGCTGCTGCTGGCCACGAGCGTGTGGCCCTGCTGCTTTCTCAGCAAGCATCTCATGCACCTTAATCTACCTAACGCTAAACAAGCAGCTGTGCTGAGTTATTTCCTTCTGCGTTTCACTGACGTCAGCATTCTAGATTTTGGACACCTGAGGCTAACTATGTAAAATCATCAGCATGCAATCTCCAAAATCAGACGATTATTCTGCAGCTGTCCACAGAATGCTGTCGAGACTTCTGGGAACTGTTTAGTTACTTTAGCTCAGTTTAGTTTAGTTTGGTTTGGTTTGGTTTGGTTTGGTTTGGTTTGGTTTGGTTTGGTTTGGTTTGGTTTGGTTTGGTTTGGTTTGGTTTGGTTTGGTTTGGATGGTTTGGTTCAATTTAGTTTAGTTTGGTTTAGTTTAGTTTAGTTTAGTTTAGTTTAGTTTGGTTTAGTTTAGTTTAGTTTAGTTTAGTTTAGTTTAGTTTAGTTTAGTTTAGTTTAGTTTAGTTTAGTTTGGTTTAGTTTAGTTTAGTTTAGTTTAGTTTAGTTTAGTTTAGTTTAGTTTAGTTTGGTTTGGTTTGGTTTGGTTTAGTTTAGTTTAGTTTAGTTTAGTTTAGTTTAGTTTAGTTTAGTTTAGTTTAGTTTAGTTTAGTTTAGTTTAGTTTAGTTTAGTTTAGTTTAGTTTAGTTTAGTTTAGTTCAGTTCAGTTCAGTTCAGTTCAGTTCAGTTCAGTTCAGTTCAGTTCAGTTCAGTTCAGTTCAGTTCAGTTCAGTTCAGTTCAGTTCAGTTCAGTTCAGTTCAGTTTAGTTTAGTTTAGTTTAGTTTAGTTTAGTTTAGTTTAGTTTAGTTTAGTTTAGTTTAGTTTAGTTTAGTTTAGTTTAGTTTAGTTTAGTTTAGTTTAGTTTAGTTTAGTTTAGTTTAGTTTAGTTTAGTTTAGTTCAGTTCAGTTCAGTTTAGTTTGGTTTGGTTTGGTTTGGTTTGGTTTAGTTTCATTTAGTGTCATTGAGTTTATTGTCACGTGTATCGAGGTACAGTGAAAAGCTTTTGTTGCGTGCTAACCAGTCGGCAGAAATACAATATACGATTATAATCGAGCCATTTACATGATAAGGGAATAACGTTTAGTGCAAGGTAAGGCCAGCAAAAACCGATCAAGGATAGTCCAAGGGTCACCAATGAGGTAGAGATTCAGCACTGCTCTCTGGTTGTGGTAGGATGGTTCAGTTGCCTGATAACAGCTGGGAAGAAACTGTCCCTGAATCTGGAGGTGTGCGTTTTCACACTTCTGTACCTTTTGCCCGATGGGAGAGGGGAGAAAATGGAGTGGCCAGGGTGCGACTCGTCCTTGATTATGCTGCTGGCCTTGCCGAGGCAGCGTGAGGAGTCAACAGAAGGGGAGGTTGGTTTGTGCGATGGTGTGGGGCCGCTGCATCCACAATTGGCTGCAATTTCTTGCGGTCTTGGATGGAGCTCTTTATCCCAAACCAAGCTGTGATGGACGTGAGAAAAAAACTTTTTCGCCCAGAGAGTTGTGAATTTGTGGAATTCTCTGCCACAGAAGGCAGTGGAGGCCAAATCACTGGATGAATTTACAAGAGAGTTAGATAGAGCTCTTGGGGCTAGCAGAATCAGGGGATATGGGGAGAAGGCAGGCACGGGTTATTGATTGTGGATGATCAGCCATGATCACAATGAATGGTGGTCCTGGCTTGAAGGACCAAATGGCCTCCTCCTGCACCTATTTTCTATGTTTCTATGACATCAAGTTTGGTGATTGAGATCTGGCCATTTGGCCAAGTGCAGCACAAGTAACAATGACGTGCTTCAGGAGGCGTGAGTGGGCGAAGATCTGCCTTGAGCGCGTGGAGTCACTTCAGCTGCCTGATACTGTATACTGCCTGGTCAATGTTCAGCTCTATTGCAATCTGCTGAGCTGCATTTGCAGCAGGTCAGGTTTGCCCAGGGTTAAGTTAGAACCCAGTCTAGCTCCGGTAGGCCCTTCTTGTTTAGATCACTCATCTTTCCCTAGGACTGGTAGCGAGGGGTTGCCAACTTTCTCACTCCCAAATAAGGGACAAAAGGTGATGTCACCGCCCCGCGCCCCACGTGACCTCACACCCTCCCGCTCCACCGATGGCGGCCGCCCGGGCCGGGAGACACGGTGCCACGCAACCTCCGTTAGGCGAACACACTCGGCCTCGCTCCCCGAACACATTCCGTTCGCCCACACTCTCCGCGCCTACAGCGGCCCCCGGGCCTACACTGTCTGGGCCTACATCGGCCCCCAGGCCTAAGGGCCTACAGCGGCCTCCGGGCCTACAGTGTCCGGGCCTACAGCGCCCCCCGGGCCTACACTGTCCGGGCCTACAGCAGCCTCCGGGCCTACAGTGTCCGGGGCCTATAGTGTCCCCCCCCCCCGGGCCTAATATGGGACAAGGGGCGGTCCTGTACGGGACAAACAAATTTAGCCCAAAATACGGGATGTCCCGGCTAATGCGGGACAGTTGGCACCCCTACTGGTAGCCCGCCTGCATTTGCAGCAGGTCGGGCCTGCCCAGGGTTAAGTTAGACCCTAGACTAGCTCCGCCTAGCCCCTTCTGTTTAGATCACTCATCTTCCACTAGGACTAGTAGCCCACCTGCTTTTGCACTTAAGGAATCATTCGAGCCACGTTTCAGCTTGGCGAGCTGAAAAATAAACCCACAGGACATCCTGCTTTTGTTGTCGATGTCTGTAGTCACAGTTTCCCAGGAATTGCTTTCTGGGCAATTTTTTTTTGTTGAGCACACCAGTTTCCAAAGGCAGCAAACAAACTTTGGAATTCACCCAAAGTGATTTTAGTTCAAGCTCCACACTAGTAAATCCGTTTACCCCCTCCGAGCCACACACACACACACGCACGCACGCACACACACACACACACACACACACACACACACACACACACACACACACACACACACACACACACACACACACACACACACACACACACACACACACACACACACACATTGTAATGCATCTCTCAGTATTACATAAGGAATAGACATTAAAAGCTGGAGTAACTCAGCGGGACAGGCAGCATCTCTGGAGAGAAGGAACGGGTGACGTTTCGGGTCGAGAGACCCTTCTTCAGACTGAGAGTCACGGGAAAGGGAAACTACACATGTAGACAGAAGATGATGTCGAGAGGTAAAGAACAATGAGTGCAACAATATGCAAAAAAATAACGATGATAAAGGAAACAGGCCACTGTTAGCTGTTTGCCGGGTGAAAACGAGAAGCTGGTGTGACTTGGGTGGGGGAGGGATAGAGAGAGAGAGGGAATGCTGGGGTTACTTGAGGTTAGAGAAATCAATATTCATACCACTGGGCTGTAAGCTGCCCAAGCGAAATACGAGATGCTGTTCCTCCAATTTGCGATTAGCCTCACTCTGACAATGGAGGAGACTCAGTATTTCCTTCCTTAAATAGAGGCTAAATACCATCTGTATTCTGGATGTAAATAGATCATTCACACTTGGTTGAAATTTCTCCCCCTAACTGCAACGGCCCTCAATTAATTAAAGTACAATCGTCGGCTGTGTAGTGAGTCTTTAATGAGTGGAAGAGAAAGCAAGTATGGTTGGAAAATGCCCAAATGCCAGCAAGAAACTGCTGTGAATTGTGGACGCAACCCGACCTCCCTTCCATTGACTTCATTTATACCTCGCGCTGCATCGGCAAGGCCAGCAGCATAATCAAGGACGAGTCGCACCCTGGCCACTCCCTCTGCTCCCCTCTCCCATCGGGCAAAAGGTACAGAAGTGTGAAAACGCACACCTCCAGATTCAGGGACAGTTTCTTCCCAGCTGTTATCATGCAACTGAATCATCCTACCACAACCAGAGAGCAGAGGTGAACTATTATCAAACCTCATTGGTGACCCTCGGACTATCTTTGATTGGACTTTACTGGCTTTACCTTGCACTAAACGCTATTCCCTCATCACGTATCTGTGCATTGTAAGTGGCTCGATTGTAAACATGTATTGTCTTTCCGCTGGCTGGTTAGCACGCAACGAAAGCTTTTCACTGTACCTCAGAAGACCTGGCAATAGACTAAACCGAGCTGTGCATAAAACACATGCGAGAAAAAGAACAACTTCTGATCCCTAAACAGTTTAGACCAAGCACTTGGAAACTCTGAAATCAGGTCTAACGTAGTGTGCAGATTGTCAACTGTGTGCAAGCGGTCACAATCTTTCTCAGAGAGGGGTGTTCTGATTTGGCTGCATGTTTTGTGTGCATTTAATATAAACATTCGGAAGAGCCTAGATCAGTTCGACCACTGAGGCTATTTCCTGATATACTCTGTTGGTCGTACTTCCTCTGGTTTTCCGTTTTTCTTTTATAAATACAGCGGTCGTAATGAAATATTACAGTGATTAATGAGGGAGATCATGATGCCTGTCTCTATTTATAGTGTCGTTTGGTTTAGAGATACAGCGCGGAAACAGGCCCTTCGGCCCACCGGGTCCGCGCCGACCGGCGATCCCCGCACACTAACACTATCCTACTCACACGAGGGACAATTTTAACATCCACACCAAGCCAATTTACTTACATACCTGTACGTTTTAATTGCAGATTATGTGAAGTAGAAAATAAATATATTTGATATCCAAAGTGGTTAGCCCACAATTGCAAAATTTTAGGTAGAACTTCCAAAATTATAAATGCAACATAGATTTCCAGCAGCACTTCATATCCATAATTCATATGTGGTACTCAAGTTCATTATAATAATTCTATTCAACGTTCAGCCCAATTCTTCATGAAACTAGGATTATGTCAAGTACCAAATCAGGGTAATTTGATGTATGCAGTTTAATCTGAATTATTTTCCAGACTGATTGATAAAAATCAAAACTGTATTTGTAAGGTAATAGATAATTTTCTCTGCCTCAGAAGGCAGTGGAGGCCAATTCTCTGAATGCATTCATGAGAGAGCTAGATAGAGCTCTTAAGGATAGCGGAGTCAGGGGAGAAGGCAGGAACAGGGTACCGATTGAGAATGATCAGCCATGATCACTTTGAATGGCGGCGCTGGCTCGTAGGGCCGAATGGCCTACTCCTGCACCTATTGTCTATTGTCTATTGTTGCGTAGCAACCCGCCTCCTGGCCATTGGTGGAGCGGGAGCACGTGGCCGCTGGCTGGGTGAGGTCACGTGGGGCGCGGGAGTGAGAAAGTTGGCAACCGTACACGGCATCCTCAGATATATCTGACCAGGCCAAGGAGATTTATTTACCTTCTCATCCCTTGGACATCCAATACCTCCTTGACACTCTCACTCACTGTCCTCGTGACCTTTCCGTTATTTGTCCCAAGTTCCCCAGGCTTCATGTTTTCCTCCACGCTTAAAACAGAGGAGAAATACTAATTGAGGATCTTTCTCATCACCTGTGGCTCCAGGAATAAATAAACAGCTTTGGTTTGTGAGCGACCTTGTTATCCCTCTAATTCCCCTTTAAATAATTAACAATAATTGACGTGTGGCACGATGGCGCAGCGGTAGAGTTGCTGCCTTACAGCGCCAGAGACCCGGGTGCCATCCTGACTACGGGTGCTGACTGTACGGAGTTTGTACGTTCTCCCTGTGACCTGCGTGGGCTTTCTCCGGAATCTCTGGTTTCCTCCCGCACTCCAAAGACGTACAGGTTTGTAGATTAATTGGCTTGGTATAATTGTAAATTGTCCCTAGTGTGTGTAGGATAGCGTTAGTGTGCGGGGATCGCTGGTTGGCGCCGACTTGGTGGGCCGAAGGGCCTGTTTTGGCGCTGTAGCTCTAAACTAAACTAAACTAAAGGAATGAAAAACATATTCTTCAGAGGTTGTGGTCATTTAGAACGGAGATGAGGAAGAACTTTTTCAGTCAGAGAGTGGTGAAGGTGTGGAATTCTCTGCCTCAGAAGGCAGTGGAGGCCAGTTTGTTGGATGCTTTCAAGAGAGAGCTGGATAGAGCTCTTAAGGATAGCGGAGTGAGGGGGTATGGGGAGAAGGCAGGAACGGGGTACTGATTGAGAGTGATCAGCCATGATCGCATTGAATGGCGGTGCTGGCTCGAAGGGCTGAATGGCCTACTCCTGCACCTATTGTCTATTGTCTATTGTCTATTGTGGATATACAGAGAAGGAAAGGGTGATGTTTCAGGTCGAGACCCTTCTTCCATCCGCTCATGGAATGATCGGCCATGATCACATTGAATGGTGGTGCTGGCTTGAAGGGCCGAATGGCCTCCTCCTGCACCTATTGTCTATTGTCTATTGTCTATTGCTGTTCCCTCTTACACACTTCTCCAAGATAGACACAAAATGCTGGAGTAACTCAGCGGGACAGGCAGCATCTCGGGAGAGAAGGAATGGGTGATGTTTCCGGCCGAGACCCTTCTCCAGACCTACACACTACACTACACTACACTACCCCTTCTCCAGACCTAGACACACCACACACCCCTTCTCCAGACCTACACACCACACTACCCTTGTCCAGACCTACACACCTCTCCAAGCTCAGCTTAATCCTGATCACTCTGAATTTTGTTCCAGTAGTTTTCCTCCCATTGATTTTAAAGCCACCCGTCAGTAATGACTGACTTATCCCTGCACTACCCCCTGCTGCTTGGATAAAAGTACCCTCTATCACCCGGTGCATGTCCTACGGCCAGAGATTTCACCAGAGATCTCTGTCAGAGTCCCAGTAATCTCTTGCGCTGTAAATGGACACAAAAAGCTGGAGTAATTCAGCGGGTCTGACGTATCCCTTCTCTGGAGAGACCCTTCCTCGACCCGAAACGTCACCCATTCCTTCTCTCCAGAGATGCTGCCTGTCCAGCTGAATTACTCCAGCTTTTTAATGGCCATCTTCTGTTTAAACCAGCATCTGTAGTTCCTTCGTACACATCTCAATTGCAGCCGGGAATATATCAGAGAAAACGGAACCAGCATTGAAATTGCCCCTTAGCCCAAGATCCCAGTGAATGACAGGCCAGGCTGCAAGTTTCGAGTGGCCTTGACCAGCTCCTATTTTAGGATATTTCTATCCCTTTCCTTCGCTCCAGAGATGCTATGCTGCCTGTCCCGCTGAGTTGCTCCAGCATTTTGTGTCTATCGTTGGTTTAAACCAGCATCTGCAGTTCATTCCTGCCCAGATAGTAAGCATTCATTTTTGCGATGTTACCTAGAACTTGTGTAAAGATTTATCATTCTGGTTCCTAATGGCCCCTAATCTTTCCCTGGTTATCTTCCTGTTCTTAATATGCTTTTAAAATGCCTTGGGGGGGGGGTTCTGTAATTCTCCTGCCGTTTTCTGCCCATTCTTCATCCTCCTAATAACCTTTGCAAGTAACGCTTCCAATCCCCTTTCACACTTTATAGTCCCGTGGGGTCTCTCTTGTTTTTAATAGACAATAGACAATAGGTGCAGGAGGAGGCCATTCGGCCCTTCGAGCCAGCACCGCCATTCAATGTGATCATGGCTGATCATTCTCAATCAGTACCCCGCTCCTGCCTTCTCCCCATACCCCCTGACTCCGCTATCCTTAAGAGCTCTATCTAGCTCTCTCTTGAATGCATTCAGAGAATTGGCCTCCACTGCCTTCTGAGGCAGAGAATTCCACAGATTTACAACTCTCTGACTGAAAAAGTTTTTCCTCATCTCAGTTCTAAATGGCCTACCCCTCATTCTTAAACTGTGGCCCCTTGTTCTGGACTTTCAACATATGACAGTCCCGCCATTCCGGAAATTAACCTAGTAAACCTACGCTGTACGCCCTCAAAAACTCTCATTATTTCCATTTTTGAATGTCTCCTGCTGGTTGCCCAGAGGGTTACCTGCATGCAACTGTTTCCAGTCCACATTTGCCTGGTCTTGGCATGGCAAAATCGGTCTCCCCTTAATTCAAGCCCTCAATTTCTGGTCCACCCACCCTGCTCTCCATAACACCCATAAAACCTGTAGGTCTTATTCAACTTATTCAACTTCAAATTGGATACCCTTTGTAAGAAGTGTGTTGGAAGTAGGGTTGCCAACTGTCCCTTGTGTGACCTTGTGACCTGAGCAGTGTCTGTGGAAAGAGTTCTTACAAAGGGTAGATACAAAATGGTGGAGTAACTCAGCGGGACAGGCAGCATCTCTGGAGAGAAGAATGGGTGACGTTTCAGGTCAGATGCCCGTTCCTTCTCTCCAGAGATGCTGCCTGTCCCGCTGTGTTACTCCACCATTCTGTGTCTATCTTCAATGTAACCCATGCTTTCTTTTCAGAGATGCTGCCTGTCCCGCTGAGTTACTCCAGCATTTTGTGCCTATCATATCATATCATATCATATATATACAGCCGGAAACAGGCCTTTTCGGCCCACCAAGTCCGTGCCGCCCAACGATCCCCGTACATTAACACTATCCTACACCCACTAGGGACAATTTTTTATTTATTTTTTATTTTTATTTATTTTATTTTTTTACATTTACCCAGCCAATTAACCTACATACCTGTACGTCTTTGGAGTGTGGGAGGAAACCGAAGATCTCGGAGAAAACCCACGCAGGTCACGGGGAGAACGTACAAACTCCTTACAGTGCAGCACCCGTAGTCAGGATCGAACCTGAGTCTCCGGCACTGCATTCGCTGTAAAGCAGCAACTCTACCGCTGCGCTACCGTGCCTATCTTCAGTGTAAACCTGCATCTGCAGTTCCTTATTACACACTCCTTACAAAGGGTATTCAATTTGAAATATTTCTATCTGTTTCTCTTGCTGCCCGACCGGATGGTTGTTTTCAGCATTTTCTGTTTTCATTTAGCTTTCCGACATCTGCAGTTTTAAAAAGAAAAATTAATTTTAATCTGTGCTGTTTTCTAGCTTTTCGCTTAATTCTGACACTCTCTCTGTGAATTTTCCCACTTCTGCTTGGATGACAACTGGAATTTTGGAGCGTTAAAACCCCTGCATCTCCGCGTAGTGACGTTGCGATTGTATCATACACTAACAACGACTCACAAGGGCTTTGAATTGTGATGAAGGGCACAGAGGTTACTGCTGTTCAATTGTTTGCAGAACCCTCTCACTACAACGTGAATACAAAGAGACTGCAAATATCCTCAAACATAAAAGTCAGCCTTTCTTTTGTTTACTCTGTGAAAACTGGATGTTAAAAGAAAAGATTCTATGGACAAAAAAGTTGGGTGAGAATGTGGCATGAACGACACATTCTGCCATTTTTCGAGGAGGGAGGGTCATAAGGTCATAAGTGATAGGAGCACAACTTGGCCATTCGGCCCATCAAGTCTTCTCCGCCATTCAATCATGGCTGATCTATCTCTCCCTCCTAACCCCAATCTCCAGCCTTCTCCCCGTAACCTCTGACACCCGTACAAATCAAAAATCTTTCTATCTCTGCCTTAAAAATATCCACTGACTTGGCCTCCACATAGGGGTTGCCAACTATCTCACTCCCAAATACAGGACAAGGTGACGCCACGTGCTCCTGCTCCACCAATGGCGGCCGCCCGGGCCGGGAGGTGGGTTGCTATGCAACCGCCGTTAGGCAAACACCACCGGCCCCGCTCCCCGAACACACTCTTTTAGCCTACACTGTCCTGGCTGACAGCGGCCCGTGGGCCTAATACAGGACAAGGGTGGGCCTAATACGGGACAAGGGCGATCCCGTTCGGGACAAACCAGTTTCACCCAAAATAAGGGCTCATACGGGGCAGTTGGCAACCCTATGACCACAGCCTTCTGTGGCAAAGAATTCCACAGATTCACCACCCTCTAACTAAAGAAATTTCTCCTCATCTCCTTCCTAAAGGAACGTCCTTTAATTCTGAGGCTGTGACCTCTAGTCCTAGACTCTCCCACTAGTGGAAACATCCTCTCCACATCCTCTCGATCCAAGCCTTTCACTATTCGGTACGTTTCAATGAGGTCCCACCTATGAAAATAATTGGACCTAAAGTTCAGATTAAGCTTATTTTTTATTGTGTCTGCAGTGCTGTGTTTGATTTTAGACCAGTACTTCTTAAACTATTTCAGGATCATTCACCCTTGAGTCTTTATCACAACATTAATTCTCGTCTTATTCTCCCTTGTGAGAAAAAAATATATAAATATCTGAATAAATTAAGTCATTCACCCCTCTAGCTTCATTCACCCCAAAATAATTTCATTCACCCTAGGGTGAATCGTTCGCCAGTTTAAGAAGCACTGATTTAGTGCATCTGCTAATATAAATATAATGCCCATCGCCGGAGTAACTCTGCAGGTCAGGCAGCATCTCAGGAGAGAAGGAATGGGTGATGTTTCGGGTCGAGACCCTTCTCAGCAGGTCAGGCAGCATCTCAGGAGAGAAGGAATGGGTGACGTTTCGGGTCGAGACCCTTCTTCAGACTGATGTCTGAAGAAGGGTCTCGACCCGAAACGTCACCCATTCCTTCTCTCCTGAGATGCTGCCTGACCTGCTGAGTTACTCCAGCAATTTGTGAAATAAATACCTTCGATTTGTACCAGCATCTGCAGTTATTTTCTTACAATATAATCCCTCCCCCCCCCCCCCCCACTCCATCCCCCTCCCTCCCTTCCTCCCTCCCTAGGAGATGGATTTAAACTTTAAAATGTGAATAACTTAAAATATATAACACCGATTTCAATGAAACTTCTTCCATTAGCACCAAAGGGACGACGGTGAGTAAGGTGGGCCTAAAATTGTCGCACTATCGTGTACCGTTTTGGCTGCAGTTTAGGAACAAACAAACAAACAAACAAACAAACGAGAGATTTAGTATATAGATGTGCAGGGCACATTTTTTACACAGAGGGTGGTGGGGCCTGGAACGCATTGCCAGGGATGGTGGTGGAGGCAGTTTATGGACTGCAACCTTTCATATAGGCTAGATGCGGGAAAATTGTTCCCGATGTTGGGGGAGTCCAGAACCAGGGGTCACAGCTTAAGGATAAGGGCTTTTAGGACCAAGATGAGAAAACATTTCTTCACACAGAGAGTGGTGAGTCTGTGGAATTCTCTGCCACAGAAGGTAGTTGAGGCCAGTTCATTGGCTATATTTAAGAGGGAGTTAGATGTGGCCCTTTTTGCTAAAGGGATCAGGGGGTATGGAGAGAAGGCAGGTACAGGCTACTGAGCTGAATGATCAGCCATGATCATATTGAATGGCGGTGCAGGCTCGAAGGGCCGAATGGCCTACTCCTGCACCTATTTTCTATGTTTCTATGTTTTCTATGTGCCGATGTTCTTAGCTTTTAGTTTCAGATGTTGGTGATGGCGCATTCAGTCCTTGAACATGCTGGTCAATTAACTGGAATTTAGAAGGATGAGAGGAGATTTTATAGAAACATATATATTTCTTAAAGGATTGGACAGACTAGATGCAGGGGAAAATGTTCCCGATGTTGGGGGAATCCAGAACCAGGGGTCACAGTGTAAGAATAAGGGACAGGACTGAGACGAGAAAAAACCTTTTTCACCCAGAGAGTTGTGAATCTGCGGAATTCTCTGCCACAGAAGGCAGTGGAGGCCGATTCACTGGATGTTTTCAAGAGAGAGTTAGATATAGCTCTTTTTTTCTCTAAAAAAATTATTCCATTATTTGAAAACAATATTTACAATGCAATAAAACAAAACGTAACCCACCACCAGAATACAATACAAAACAATATACCAAATTAAACTATTATACAGGGTGCAGGGTGTAGCTCTTAGGGCTAACGGAATCAAGGGATACGGGGAAGAAGAGGGAATGCGGTACTGATTTTAGATGATCAGCCATGATCATATTGAATGGTGGTGCTGGCTTGAAGGGCCTCCTTCACCTACTTTTTCTACGTTTCTAATAGTTTGTGGACAACCTGCCCAAAATGTCTGATCTCGGGCCTACCTTGGCAAGCTGCTGCAAGGAATGAACTTGAAAGGCGGAATCTGGCACGGTGCCCTAAACCGAACTCTAATTGGCACAAACAAGATCGCCAGTAATGAAAGGTCTCTGAGCCGGGAGTGTGGGAATAAAATTGTCAAGTAGCTCAATAAATTAATTTTAGCAGTTTAGTGCTGAGGTACCCCTGGGCTTAAAGCACTACGTACAATACGAAAAAACGCCATACGATAGGACTTTACTTATCCCAGGAGGGAAATTGGTCAAGCATGCAAGTCTTGGTCCATTCTTGACACAAAATGCTGGAGTAACTCAGCGGGCCAGACAGCACCTCTGGAGAAACGTAATGGGTGACGATTCAGGTTGAGATCCTTCTACGTCACCTATTCCTTTTCTCCAGAGATGCTGCCGGTCCCGCTGAGTTACTCCAGCTTTTTGTGTCTATCTTCGGTTGAAACCAGCGTCTGCTGTTCCTTACCACACACATTTCTAGTATAGAGACGATAGGCATCTGTATTGAGATGAGAGATTTTGCTATCATTCTCTTGAGCCTTGCCTTTCCCTTCATAGAGTCTGCAGACATGGGGAGATGTTCATCACAACTCTCCGTCTGATCAAAGTCCGCAGCTCAGCATTGTGGATCTTTCCACAAGTGGGAGAGTCTAGGTCTAGGACCAGAGGAGGCAGCCCCAGAATTAAAGGCCATTCCTTTGGGAAGACGAGGAGGAATTTCTTTAGTCAGAGGGTGGTGAATCTGTGTGATCCATTGCCACAGACGGCTGTGGCGACCAAGTCAGTGGACATTTTTAAGGAAGAAATAGACAGATTCTTGATTAGTACGGGTGTCAGGGGTGAAGGCAGGAGAATGGGGTTAGGCGGGCACCGACCAGCGATCCCCGCACACTTACACTATCCTACACACAACTCGGAACAATCTTACAAGCCAATTAACCTACAAACCTGTACGTCTTTGGAGTGTGGGGGGAAACCGAAGATCTCGAAGGAAACCCACGCAGGTCACGGGGAGAACGTACAAACTCCGTACAGACGGCACCCGTAATCAGGATCGAACCAGGGTCTCTGGCGCTGTAAGGCAGTAGCTCTACCGCTGCGCCACCGTGCTGCCCTAAGGTGAAGACGACTTTAAATATTGGTCTGTACTTCTGGAAGTAGCATCTTGGCTGAAGATGCTGAAGGGACTCCAGATGAACATATCAAATATTAATGGAATAGGGTACAATGATGATGAAAACTATGCCAATACCTCCCTCCTTTCAAAACCGTAATTTCATCCCGATCGTGATGAAGTGTCATAGAGTTATAGAGGATACAGTGTGGAAACAGGCCCTTCATAGAGGATACAGTGTGGAAACAGGCCCTTCATAGAGTCATAGAGGATACAGTGTGGAAACAGGCCCTTCATAGAGTGATACAGTGTGGAAACAGGCCCTTCATAGAGTCATAGAGTGACACAGTGTGGAAACAGGCCCTTCATAGAGTGATACAGTGTGGAAACAGGCCCTTCATAGAGTCATAGAGTGACACAGTGTGGAAACAGGCCCTTCATAGAGTGATACAGTGTGGAAACAGGCCCTTCATAGAGTGATACAGTGTGGAAACAGGCCCTTCATAGAGTGACACAGTGTGGAAACAGGCCCTTCATAGAGTGATACAGTGTGGAAACAGGCCCTTCATAGAGGATACAGTGTGGAAACAGGCCCTTCATAGAGTCATAGAGTGACACAGTGTGGAAACAGGCCCTTCATAGAGTGATACAGTGTGGAAACAGGCCCTTCATAGAGTGATACAGTGTGGAAACAGGCCCTTCATAGAGTCATAGAGTGTGGAAACAGGCCCTTCACAGAGTGATACAGTGTGGAAACAGGCCCTTCATAGAGTGATACAGTGTGGAAACAGGCCCTTCATAGAGTCATAGAGTGATACAGTGTGGAAACAGGCCCTTCATAGAGTGATACAGTGTGGAAACAGGCCCTTCATAGAGTGATACAGTGTGGAAACAGGCCCTTCATAGAGTGATACAGTGTGGAAACAGGCCCTTCATAGAGTCATAGAGTGATACAGTGTGGAAACAGGCCCTTCATAGAGTCATAGAGTGATACAGTGTGGAAACAGGCCCTTCATAGAGTGATACAGTGTGGAAACAGGCCCTTCATAGAGTGATACAGTGTGGAAACAGGCCCTTCATAGAGTGATACAGTGTGGAAACAGGCCCTTCATAGAGTCATAGAGGATACAGTGTGGAAACAGGCCCTTCATAGAGTGATACAGTGTGGAAACAGGCCCTTCATAGAGTGATACAGTGTGGAAACAGGCCCTTCATAGAGTGATACAGTGTGGAAACAGGCCCTTCATAGAGTGATACAGTGTGGAAACAGGCCCTTCATAGAGTGATACAGTGTGGAAACAGGCCCTTCATAGAGTGATACAGTGTGGAAACAGGCCCTTCATAGAGTGATACAGTGTGGAAACAGGCCCTTCATAGAGTGATACAGTGTGGAAACAGGCCCTTCATAGAGTCATAGAGTGATACAGTGTGGAAACAGGCCCTTCATAGAGTCATAGAGTGATACAGTGTGGAAACAGGCCCTTCATAGAGTGATACAGTGTGGAAACAGGCCCTTCATAGAGTGATACAGTGTGGAAACAGGCCCTTCGGCCCAACTTGCCCACACCGGCCAACGTGTCCCAGCTACACTAGTACCACCTGCCAGCGTTTGGTCCATATCCCTTCAAACCTGTCCCTATCAATGTGTTTCTTAAATGTTGGGACAGTCCCAGCCTCAACTACCTCCTCTGGCAGCTTGTTCCATTCATCCACCACCCTTTGTGTGAAAAAGATACCCCTCAGATTCCTATTAAATCTGTTCCCCTTCGCCTTAAACCTATGTCCTCTGGTCCTCGATTCACCTACTCTGGGCAAGAGATTCTGTGCCTCTACCCAATCTATTCCTCTCATGATTTTACACATCCCTATCAGACCATCCCTCATCCTCCTGCGCTCCAAGGAATAGAGTCCCAGCCTACTCAATCTCTGCGTATAGCTCAGACAGAGGTACAGGCAGTGCAAATCACCACGACATCCTTTCAACAGTGTGAATAAGGAGGGGAAACAAGAAATCATTCTCAATAAACCTCCCTTCTCTGATTCCAGCTTGTTCTGAGGTTGGTCACCATCTTAAAAGACAAGCTGTTATTGTCACGCCACAAATTTATTTTTGATTTTTGGAATTTTAAAAATAGTCTCACTGCTTGCTTACTTGAAGAGCAGGAAACAGTCATTATTTTCCTCTCACTTACGGCCTTGTCAGTCGTAGACTCCAATCGGCACTCATTTGCCTGCGCTTAACTGGGGAGTGATTGTCCTTCCAACTCTTCACTTTATCGGTGTGGACTTCTGCAGACTAATTTTGGTTTACTTAGTTTAGAGATACAGCGCGGAAACAGGCCCTTCGGCCCACCGGGTCCGCGCCGACCAGCGATCCCCACACATTAACACCGTCCTACACACACACGAGGGACAATTTACACATACACCAAGCCAGTCAACCTACAAACCTGCACGTCTTTGAAGTGTGGGAGGAAACCGAAGATCTCGGAGAAAACCCACGCAGGTCACGGGGAGAACGTACAAACTCCGCACAGACGGCGCCCGTGGTCGGGATGGAACCTGGGTCTCCGGCGCTGCAAGTGCTGTAAGGCAGCAACTCTACCGCTGCGCCACCATGCCACAAGTTCATTCATGCATACTCCATAATTGAGAATGATCAGCCATGATCACATTGAATGGCGGTGCTGGCTCGAAGGGCCGAATGGCCTCCTCCTGCACCTATTGTCTATTGTCTATTGTCTACTCCAGCCTACTGCTCGTACACACCCACTCGCTGATCATGACTATGTATGCAAGAAAAGAAGAAAATAGTCAAAATAGTGCGGTAGTTCTCCAAGCCCATTGATCTCATCCTGTGCTCAACCCCAATTTCCCATTACTCTAGATGAGAGGAATAGATCGCATAGATGCGCAGAGTCTCTTGCCCAGAGTAGGTCAGAGAATCATAGAGTGATACAGTGCGGAAACAGGCCCTTCATAGAGGCACCCCCTCTCTCTCCATCCCTCCCCCACCCAAGTTGTACCAGCTTCAAAGTCGTCTTGTTGAGTCTCATTGTCTGCGAGTCGTTTTCACCGAGCACACAGCTATCAATGGTCTGTTTCCTTCATCATCTACATCTCTCTACATCACCTTCTATATCTCTCGTTTCCCTTTCGCCTGACTCTCCAGTCTGAAGAAGAGTCTTGACCCTATTCCTTTTCTCCAGAGATGCTGCCTGACCCACTGAGTTACTCCAGCTTTTTGTGTCTGTCTTCAGTGAAAAGCGTTTGTCAGCGGAAAAACAATACGTGATTACAATCGAGCCATTTACTGTGTAAAGACACACGATGAATCGAATAATGTTTAGTGCAAGGTAAAGCCAGCAAAGTCCGATCAAATATAATCTGAGGGTCACCAATGAGGTAGATGGTAGTTCAGCACTGCCCTCTGGTTGTGGTAGGATGGTTCAGTTGCCTGATAACAGCCGGGAAGAAACTGTCCCTGAATCTGGAGGTGTGCGTTTTCGCACTTCTGTACCTTTTGCCTGATGGGAGAGGGGAGAAGAGGGAGTGGCCAGGGTGTGGCCGGGGTGCGACTGGTCCTTGATGATGCTGCTGGCCTTGCCGAGGCAGCATGAGGTGTAGATGGAGTCAATGGAAGGGAGGTCGGTTTGTGTGATGGTCTGGGCTGCGTCCACAGTTATCTGCGATTTCCTGCGGTCTTGGATGGAGCTGTTCCCAAACCAGGCTGTGATGCATCCTGATAAAGTGCTTTCCACGGCGCATCCTTAGAAGTTGGTGAGAGTTGTTGGGGACATGCTAAGGAAGTAGAGGCGTTGGTGTGCTTTCTCGGCCGTTGCTTCAATATGGGTGGTCCATTAGAGGTTTTTGGCAATATGAGGGTGACCAATGTACGTGTGAAGTTGATTTACGATATAAATAATGTTATTACACCCTGGGTTCACTACATGATTAGACTGGGTCAGATTTGAAACCGCCCAATTGCAACAAGTTGTGTGGTCTCTTGAAGCAAGAAACTCCTGACGCTTTTCATCAAAAGCACCACTCCAATGTTTCTTTCAAAATCGTCACCATGGCACAGAGGTATTGCTGCTGCCTTGCAGCGCCAGGGACCCAGGTTCCATCCCGACTAGGGGTGCTTGTCTGTAAGGAGTTTGTGCGTCCTCCCCGTGACCCGCTTGGGTTTTCTCCGGGATCTCCGGTTTCCTCCCACACTCCAAAGACGTACATTTAGAACTGAGATGAGGAAAAACTCCATTTAGAACTGAGATGAGGAAAAACTTTTTCAGTCAGAGAGTTGTGAATCTGTGGAATTCTCTGCCTCAGAAGGCAGTGGAGGCCAATTCTCTGAATGCATTCAAGAGAGAGCTAGATAGAGCTCTTAAGGATAGCGGAGTCAGGGGGTATGGGGAGAAGGCAGGAACGGGGTACTGAGAATGATCAGCCATGATCACATTGAATGGCGGTGCTGGCTCGAAGGGCCGAATGGCCTCCTCCTGCACCTATTTTCTATTATCTATTGTCTAGGTCTGTAGGTTGTGTAAGAAAATAACTGCAGATGCTGGTACAAATCGAAGGAATTTATTCACAAAATGCTGGAGTAACTCAGCAGGTCAGGCAGCATCACAGGAGAGAAGGAATGGGCGACGTTTCGGGTCGAGATCCTTCGTCAGTCTGAAGAAGGGTCTCGACCCAAAACATCGCCCATTCCTTCTCTCCTGAGATACTGCCTGACCTGCTGAGTTACTCCAGCATTTTGTGTGTAAATAGGTCTGTAGGTTAATTGGCTTGGTATACGTGTAAATTGTTTGTCGTGTGTGCAGGACAGCGTTAATGTGTGGGGTTTGCTGGTCGGCGCGGACCCGGTGGGCCGCAGGGCCTGTTTCCGCGCTGTATCTCTAAAACTAAAAACTATAAACTAAACTAACTGGCAATAGAACAAGGAGGAAGAAACTTCCATTTTGCACTCCGGGCGGGCTTCAAGGGCCTGTGGTTTAACTTTCTGCTTTCCATGCAACAATTTCACGCATTGCCCAGATGCTTGGAACAAGGTTGACTAAACAGCCCACACTCTGAGGCGTCATCTGTAAAACCCACAGCGGAGATTCCACACTTTGATTACATCCCCGTGTTTGTGACACCGCTGGACTCTGACAGCTCAGTGAACTCTTGTTCACCTTCTGCTGCATTAGGCAAACACAACACTTCACACAAAGACAAGAAGTGCAAAGGGTTCCTTTTGCACAGACCCACAAGTGTTCCTGGGACTCCTCCGTTGTCAAGAGTGAGGCCAAAACGCAAATTGGAGGAACAGCATCTCATATTTCTCTTATTTATTCACAAAATGCTGGAGTAACTCAGCAGGTCAGGCAGCATCTCAGGAGAGAAGGAATGGGTGACGTTTCGGGTCGAGACCCTTCTTCAGACAGATGTCGGGACAAAGGAAGGATATAGGTGGAGACAGGAAGATAGAGGGAGATCTGGGAAGGAGGAGGGGAAGAGAGGGACAGAGGAACTATCTAAAGTTGGAGAAGTCGATGTCCATACCACTGGGCTGCAAGCTGCCCAGGCGAAATATGAGGTGCTGTTCCTCCAATTTCCGGTGGGTCTCACTATGGCACCGGAGGAGGCCCATGACAGAAAGGTCAGACTGGGAGTGGGAGTGGGAGTTGAAGTGCTCAGCCACCGGGAGATCAGTTTGGCCAACGCGGACCGAGCGCAGGTGTTGAGCGAAGCGATCACCGTGGTATGAACATTGACTTCTCCAACTTTAGATAGTTCCTCTGTCCCTCTCTTCCCCTCCCCCTTCCCAGTTCTCCCTCTATCTTCCTGTCTCCACCTATATCCTTCCTTTGTCCCACCCCCCCCTGACATCAGTCTGAAGAAGGGTCTCGACCCGAAACGTCACCCTTTCCTTCTCTCCTGAGATGCTGCCTGACCTGCTGAGTTACTCCAGCATTTTGTGAATAAATACCTTCGATTTGTACCAGCATCTGCAGTTATTTTCTTATACTCATATTTCGCTTGGGCAGCTTACAGCCGAGTGGTATGAGTTTTGATTTCTCTAACTTCAGGTAGCCCCGACGTTAGGGTTGCCAACTGTCGCACTCCCAAATACAGGACAAGATGACATCACCGCCCCGCGGCCCCATGTGACCTCAGCCAGCCAGCGGCCACGTGCTCCCGCTCCACCAATAGCGGCCGCCCGGGCTGGGAGGCGGGTTGCTACGCAACCTTTGTTAGGCGGCGCCCGGGCCTCCGGGCCTACAATGTCCTCACCTACACTGTCCAAAGGTAGGCACAGATTTTAACCAGCATCTGCAGTTTTTTTCCTACCTACACTGTCCGGGCCTACATCATCCGGGCCTACTGTGCCCCCAGGGCCTAATACAGGACAAGGGCGGTCCCGTACGGGACAAATCAATTTAGCCCAAAATACAGGATGTCCCGGCTAATACGGGACAGTTGGCATTCCATCTCTCTCTCTATCCCTCCCCCACTCAAGTCGCACCAGCTTCTCGTTCTCACCCAACAAGCAGCTAACAATGGCCTGTTTCCTTTATCATCGTTACTCTTTTGAATATCTTTCACTCATTGTTCTTTATCTCTCTACATCATCGTCTATGCCTCTCGTTTGCCTTATCCATAAGCAGTCTGAAGAAGGGTCAATGTGCTCTCTACTGTAGACCTGTAGAAGGTCAAGAGAATCCTCTCTGACATACTGGGAGGTCATAAGAAATAGGAGCAGAATTAGGCCATTCAGCCCATCAAGTCTACTCCGCCATTCAATCATGGCTGATCTATCTCTCCCTCCTAACCCCATCCTCCCGCCTTCTCCCCATGACCTCTGACACCTGTACTAAACAAGAATCTGTCTATCTCTGCCTTAAAAAATATCCACTGACTTGGCCTCCACAACCTTCTGTGGCAGAGAAGTCCACAGATTCACCACGGTCTGACTAAAGAAATTCCTCCTCATCTCCTAAAGGAACGTCCTTTAATTCTGAGGCTGTGACCTCTGGTCCTAAAGTCTCTCACTGGTGGAAACATCCTCTCTACATCCACTCTATCCAGGTCTTTCACTATTCTGCACGTTTCAATGAGGTTTCCCCCCCCCCCCCCTCATTCCTCTAAACACCAGCGAGTACAGGCCCGGTGCCGACAAACGCTCGTCATGGGTTAACCCGCTCATTTGCTGGAATCATTCTTGTAAACCTCCTCTGGACCCTCTCCAGAGCCTGACGGAAAAAAAACATAATGACTCCAGCATGGTGTGTCTATTCATGGTGTAAATCCCTTCCTACACATTCCACCCAAGGTAACTGCATGCAAGAGGGCCCTGCCCGAGCCGGCTGCCTGCCCCTTTTCCGGGGTTACGTCCGCGCCCGGGTGGTGTTGGAGAGGGACTGCGCGCTGTCCACGTGC
Source organism: Rhinoraja longicauda (assembly GCF_053455715.1). Lineage (NCBI taxonomy): Eukaryota > Metazoa > Chordata > Chondrichthyes > Rajiformes > Arhynchobatidae > Rhinoraja > Rhinoraja longicauda. The sequence goes on along the minus strand of NC_135954.1, from coordinate 109,453,836 downwards.
ACCCGGGGGGGTTTCCGGGACCGCTGGGCACCGTGGCGGGGGGGGGGGGGGGGGGGGGGGGGGGATGGGGGGTGAATGCATCCTTGACAAGGAGTGTAAGATAGTTGTATAATAGTTTATTGTTTGTCTTGTATTATGGTGGCGGGTTCTGTTTTGGTTTTATTGCATTGCCTATATTATTTCAATATTTGAATAAATATTTTTGACTAATAAAAAAAAAAGTAACTGGATGCAGCCTGAACATAGGAGAGGAAGTGACCACTGGATCTTGTGTATTCACAAAATGCTGGAGTCACTCAGCGGGCCAGGCAGCACCTCTGGAGAGAAGGAATGGGTGACGTCTCGGGTCGAGACCCTTCTTCAGACTGGTCAAGAAGGGTCTCGTCCCGAAACGTCACCCACTCCTTCTCTACATAAGTCCACACCTGGGACAGTAGACAAGGTTGGAGGAGGTCGCCAATCATCTGTGCTCTGTTCATCGTGGGCTCTGGGAGCCCAAGATTCCAGCATCTGCAGTTTCTAGAGTGTAATGTCATCACTTGTACAGATTAGGCCAAATTTGGTTGATGTGCTTCCTAAGAATAACCACAACTCTATTGTCTGAAGAAGGGTCTTGACCCGAAACGTCGCCCATTCCTTCTCTCCAGAGATGCTGCCTGACCCGCTGAGTTACTCCAGCATTTTGTGATCCCTTCGACTTGTACCAGCACCTGCAGTTATTTTCCCTGCACTGGATGTTGTTGTACGTGTATCTGTTATACCTTTTGTTGTGACTCTGGACGGTTGGGTGCTGTGGAATACCTGTGGCAGAGTCCTGGGCAAGTTGCTGATCGTGGAGGTCGGATTAGGGGAGGCCAGCCTGAAGTTACTGGCGTGATCAAATTTCGCAGAGGCACCAGCGTTGGCGAGGATTTCAGTGTCACTGTTCGTGAGTGTCGAGGTATTACCGAGGTGGCACTATTACTGAGGTGACGTAACTCAGCCTTGCACGGTGAACCGGACGACTGAGAAACTGTCCTGATTTTGTCCCTGACGTTTTGCAGCCCCCTGTCGCAAGAGCTTCCTCTCACTCTTTTGAAAATCAGTGGGAGAGGCATTTTAACACTGTCGCGTGAACTACCGCTTGTAAGTATTTGGGATGTGGAAATGAAGCAGGCAGGGTGAGGTTTGAGTTAATAATTTGTCATTGTCATGTGCGACTGAATGCTTTTCTCCTTTACTGAGTGAAAGGGGAAAGGCACAAAGGGGAGGGGAGGGTGGGGGGGAATGCCTCCTGCTAAATACTGTTTTTGCCAGCTCTCCTGCCACTTCAGAGCTGTTAAGCTGACAGGACAACAAATCCAGCAGTTCCCTTCACGACTGGCTTTTCCCCCCACCGAGCTTGCGCTGCAGTTTCACGGTGAAGCTTGCGCTTCATCACACACTCCAGAGACCACACACAGGCACTCAGGGCGACGGGCTGCACTCCTTGGTAAGTAGGTAACACGCTTCCATTTACATTTAGGAAATCAGTCGTCACGTACTGAATGCACCTCAGGGGCTTCTGCAGAGTACCAGGCGGCAGCCTGAGGGCACACGCTCATGATGAAGGCAAAGTTAGCCGAGCTGTAGGCTGGTACAGCTTGGAAACGTGCCCAACTCTTTCATGCCAACCGAGATGCCCCGTCCGTTAGTCCCATTTGCCCGGGTTTGGCCCATATCCCTTTAAACCTTTCGTATCCATGCACTTGTCCAAGTCTGGAGAAGGGTCTCGACCCAGTTCAGTTCAGGTTAGTTTGTTGTCACTTGTACCGAGGTACAGGGAAAAACTTTTGTTGCATGCTGACCAGTCAGCGGAAAGACAACACATGATTGCAATCGAGCCATTTACAGTGTATAGATACATGATAAGGGAATAACGTTTAGTGCAAGGTAAAGCCAGCAAAGTCCGATCAAGGATAGTCCGAGGATCATCAATGAGGTAGATAGTAGTTCAGCACTGCTCTCTGGTTGTGGTGGGATGATTCAGTTGCCTGATAACAGCTGGGAAGAAACTGCCCCTGAATCTGGAGGTGTAAGAAAATAACTGCAGATGCTGGTACAAATCGAAGGTATTTATTCACAAAATGCTGGAGTAACTCAGCAGGTCAGGCAGCATCTCAGGAGAGAAGGAATGGGCGACGTTTCGGGTCGAGACCCTTCTTCAGACTGATGGCAGGGGGGCGGGACAAAGGAAGGATATAGGTGGAGACAGGAAGATAGAGGGAGATCTGGGAAGGGGGAGGGGAAGAGAGGGACAGAGGAACAATCTAAAGTTAGAGAAGTCAATGTTCATACCGCTGGGCAGCAAGCTGCCCAGGCGAAATATGAGGTGCTGTTCTTCCAATTTCCGGTGGGCCTCACTATGGCACTGGAGGAGGCCCATGACAGAAAGATCAGAGTAGGAGTGGGAGGGGGAGTTGAAGTGCTCGGCCACCGGGAGATCAGTTTGGTTAATGCGGACCGAGCAACATCACCCATTCCTTCTCTCCAGAGATGCTGCCTGTCCCGCTGAGTTGCTCCAGCATTTTGTGTCTACCTTTGGTGTAAACCAGCATCTGTAGTTCCTTCCTACACTACCTGTTCCAAATGTCTTTTAAATGTTGTTATCATACCTGCTTCCAGTCAGTGATATATTCTCCTCCTGAGTTTGTTTGATATTCATACTTGGTTTAATGTTTTACCATTTAGAGACAGTAATAGATATTTTAAACCAAGAACGTGCGCAATCTTTCACGCGTTATATCACGATTCTGCCTAAAAGTGATGCTTTAATATGCAATATGTTTTAATAAGTAAGAATCTGTAAACACTGAAACGTTTAAAGGAAACCACGTTTTTTTTGTTATTTGTGGCACAAAGTCAATGATTGCAAATGTAGCCTTAGTTTTTAGTTTAGTTTAGTTTAGATTTAGAGGTACAGCGCTGAAACAGGCCCTTCGGCCCACCGAGTCTGCACCGACCAGCGATCCCTGCATACTAACACTATCCTACACACACTAGGGACAATTTACATCTATACCCAAGCCAATTAACCGGCAAATTTTACATCTTTGGAGCGTGGGAGGATACTGAGGATCTCGGAGAAAACCCACGCAGGTCACGGGGAGAACGTACAAACTCCGTACAGACAGCGCCCGTAGTCGGGATGGAACCCGGATCTCTTGCGCTGTAAGGCAGCAACTCTACCGCTGCGCAAATACCGTGCTACAAATACATAGTCTTCTTGGGGTTTAGTTTAAAGCAAAGATACTGGAGGAGCAAGATGAACCACTCCGTCGAAATCGCCTATACTGAAGTGTAGTAACGCAAAGGAGCGTAACGTCCGCCATTTTAGTAAGCAAAACCCGCCGATCGCTATGCCTCTCACAGTGTAATCAGTGTTGTGGGGGAACAGTGTGTGTGATGATACCATAAAAATGCAGAATATATCTCATCTATCAATTCACAGATTGTTGTTGTATTTCTTTTTAAATGTTTCTGCAAGTTTCTGCCCACCAAAATGGCGCCGTGACATACTACGGTTTTTAGGGTCGAGTGGCCTATCTTGCTCTGCTCTATTATCTTTGGTTTAAAGCTGCTGGGTGTTTTGTTCACGATATAAATGTCCATCATCAGAGGAAGTCCAGCGTGCCTCTAATTAAGCGACTTTCTATTTCGGAGAGTATAATTGCACAGAGACGGGCAGACTAGTGGCGGAGAGTTCCCGTCAAGAATAGTAGGTGGCGATCTCAGAGCTCCGCCCGGGCTGGTACGTCACTGCCTGGAATTCGGAAGCAAGAACAACAAGGTGGCTTGAGGGCTAATGCTGTGATTGTCAGCAAGTTTGCTCTCTCCTGAGGCCCAGGCCTGAGAAGTGTGGGGAGAAACCAGTCATGCAAGTAAACAACCCCTGTGGATATATATATTTTTTTTTCATATTTCAGATACAGCACGGAAACAGGCCTTTTCAGCCCACCAAGTCCGCGCAGCCCAGCGATCCCCGCACACTAACACTATTAACACTATCCTACACACACTAGGGACAATTTTTATATTTTACCCAGTCAATTAACCTACATACCTGTACGTCTTTGGAGTGTGGGAGGAAACCGAAGATCTCGGAGAAAACCCACGCAGGTCACGAGGAGAACGTACAAACTCCTTACAGTGCAGCACCCGTAGTCAGGATCGAACCTGAGTCTCCGGCGCTGCATTCGCTGTAAAGCAGCAACTCTACCGCTGTGCTATCGTGCCGCCCCTTTTGTTTGCGTGTTCTGAATGGTGAGCACAGCAAACGGATGAATAATTCACTGGAGCCTAGAAGTGAATGCCGCACTGGTGGGTAAGGCAAGGCAGCGCCTTTACCACCTCAGACAGCTGAGGAAATTCAGAGTGTCTCTGAGGATCCTTCATTGCTTCTACTCTGAGAGAGCATCCTGTCCGGCAACATCACAGTCTGGTTTGGGAACAGCACTGCCCAGGACAGGAAGGCCCTGCAGAGAGTAGTGCATTCGGCAGAACGCACCATGGGAACTACACTCGCCCCCCTGCAGGACCTATACATCAGGAGGTGCAGATCGAGAGCAAGCAAGATTATGAGGGACCTTCCCACAGGTCATCAGGACTGTTGACTATTATAACTCCAGAGACTACATTTTCTTTTCTGTATTAATTTTAATTTATATTCTGTAATTGTAATTCTTTTTGTGCACAATCCGCAGGCATTGCCACTTTCATTTCACTGCACATCGTGTATGTGTATGTGACAAATAAACTTGACTTGACTTGACTTTAGATTGAGATTTTTTTAGATTTAGAGATACAGTGCAGTAACAGGCCCTTCGGCGCACCGGGTCCGCGCCGCCCAGCGATCCCCGCTCATTAACACTATCCTACAATCACTAGGGACAATTTTTACATTTGCTCAGCCAATTAACCTACAAACCCGTACGTCTTTGGAGTGTGGGAGGAAACCGAAGATCTCGGAGAAAACCCACGCAGGTCACGGGGAGAACGTACAAACTCCGTACAGACGGCGCCTGTAGTCGGGATGGAACCTGAGTCGTCGGCGCTGCAATCGCTGTAAGGCAGCAACTCTACCGCTGCGTCACCGTTGAGCCCTTGACTTGACTTGACTTGCAATCTGTTTTCCTGGTTGAAGCATTGTTCAGCGTGCCCACAAGCACAGTAACTCGTTAAAGATGTGTCATCTGGTTTCCTCACTGGATTCCTGCATGTCTCAATTGTTTCATGAGGACCTATAGAGTCTTAGAGTGATACAGCGTGGAAACAGGCCCTCTGGCCCAACTTGCCCATACCGGCCAACATGTCCCAGCTACACTAGTCCCACCTGCCTGCGTTTGGCCCATATCCCTCCAAACCTGTCCTATCCATCACCTCAGGGACAGAAAGTGCTGGAGTAGCTCAGCGGGACAGGCAGCGTCTCTGCTTAGAAGGAATGGGTGACCTTTCATGTCGCGGTCTGAAGAAGGGTCTCGACCCAAAACATCCCCCATCCCTTCTCTCCAGAGATGCTGCCTGTCCCGCTGAGTTACTCCAGCAATTTGTGTCTGTCTTTGGCGTAAACCAGTATCTGCAGTTCCTTCCTACACATATGAGGACGTTATTCCACTTTGAGAAAGGTATTGGGGGGGGGGGGGGGGGAGGGGGGGGGTGATGGCAGGGTTCCTCCTTTCTTTCCAGTCTACTATCACACTATGAAAAACAACTCCAAACCCTTCACCCCCATCTTGCCCATCCTCCCACTCTTCCAAACTACAGCTTCAACATTTCTCGCTTCTCCATCGCCCCTAGGGTTGCCAACTGGCCCGTATTAGCCGGGACATCCAGTATTTTGGGCTGAATTGGTTTGTCCCGTACGGGACCGCTCTTGTCCCGTATTAGGTCCGGGGGGTGTCGCTGTTGGCCCGGGGCCGCTGTGGGCCCCGACGCTGTAGACCCCGACACTGTAGGCCCCGACGCTGTGGGTCCCGACAGTTTAGGTCCCGACACTCTAGATTTCCGACATTTTAGCTCCGGACAGTCTAGGCCTGGAGGCCCAGGCACTACCTGACAGAGGTTGCGTAGCAACCCGCCTCCCGTCCCGGGCGGCCGCCATTGGTGGAGCGGGAGGGAGCACGTGGCCGCTGGCTGGGTGATGTCACGTGGGGCGCAGGGCGGTGACGTCACCTTGCCCCGTATTTGGGAGTGAGATAGTTGGCACCTCTAATCAACCCTGATCCAGCTTTGGTCCCCCCAAGCTGCAATATCTTTGCTGCACCTCTCCAGCAACTTGTACTAAAAAAATAGTAATTTAAAAGGCTGGCCGGTTCGTTTTTTGTTTAGTTCAGAAATACAAAGCGGAAACAGGCCCTTTATCCCTCGGAGTCCTCACCGACCAGCGATCCCCGCACGTTAACACTATCCTCCACACGCGAGGGCCAATTTACATTTTTACCGAGCCAGTTAACTAACAAACCTGTACGTCTTCGGAGTGTGGGAGGAAAAACCGGAGCACCCGGGGAAAACCCACGCGGTCACGGGGAGAACGTACAAACTCCGTACAGACAAGCTGGCCCGTAGTCAGGATTGAACCCGGGTAAGGCAGTAACTCTACTGCTGTACCACCGTGCCACCCCAATATATATTCCCCACAAACCAGTATGACATTAGTGAAACAGGCTTGTAAAATACATGGTAGACACAAAATGCTGGAGTAACTCAGCGGGTCAGGCAGCATCTCTGGAGAGAAGGAATGGGTGACGTTTCGGGTCAAGACCCGAAACGTCACCCATTCCTTCTCTCCAGAGATGCTGCCTGACCCGCTGAGTTACTCCAGCATTTTGTGTCTACCTTTCGATTTTAACCAGCATCTGCAGTTTTTTTCCTACACATGTAAAATAGATATTACATAATAAAGAGAGGAAATACAGGAAGAATGCATCTTGATAAAAGAGTGCAATTTCCAACTTCTATGGTCATGAATACTCTTAAAAACGTCGGTATAATAATGAGACTGATAGATTATAATCTTACTTCATGTTTTATCTATTTTACAATGGTCTATTAAAACTACCATCATCGTTGGAAAATATTTGAACATATTTCTTTAAAGATTCAGTCCGATCTTTTAACCATGCTCATACTTCAATTTCCAGTATTATTTAGCATATTTTTGTAATTGCCAGACTGTTTATTGTGATTAATTTTCAATCATTCGTCTGACTTAATGGAAAACTACAATATTAATAATGCTGAATAAATCAATGTGAATTTTTAATCAAATCAATTCATACTGGAGTGTGATCTAACACTGGGTCCTTTATCCATTATTTCTGATCATGACTTGTTTTGAATTTATCAATATAGTTAAGGTCATAAGGTTATAAGGTCACGTGATAGGAGTAGAATTAGGCCATTCGGCCCATCAAGTCTACTTCACCATTCAATCATCCCTCCTAACCCCGTTCTCCTGCCTTCTCCCCATAACCCCTGACAACTGTACTAATCAAAAACCTATCTATCTCTGCCTAAAAAAATCCACTGACTTGGCCTCCACATCCTTCTGTGGCAAAGAATTCCACAGATTCACCACCCTCTGACTGAAGAAATTTCTCCTCATCTCCTTCCTAAAAGAATGTCCTTTAATTCTGAGGATATGACCTCTAGTCCTAGACTCTCCCACTGGTTAAACCCAGTATAATTGCATGATAGTTGTCAAATCAAAGTGGTCTAAGTATTTTATGTGCTGCAAGACATCACATTTTCTTGATGGGGAAAGTAGTCAACACAGTTTAAGAATAAGGGGTAGGCCATTTAGAACGGAGATGAGGAAAAACTTTTTCAGTCAGAGAGTTGTAAATCTGTGGAATTTCTGCCTCAGAAGGCAGTGGAGGCCAATTCTCTGAATGCATTCAAGAGAGAGCTAGATAGAACTCTTAAGGATAGCAGAGTCAGGGGGTATGGGGAGAAGGCAGGAACGGGGTATTGATTGAGAATGATCACCCATGATCACATTGAATGGCGGTGCTGGCTCGAAGGGCCGAATGGCCTACTCCTGCACCTATTGTCTATGGTCTATAGTTCTCTCTTCCTGGAGCCCAGGATATTTCACAATGGGGAAAAGTGTCAGGTATTCTCCAATCTTGGTATTAAATTTGTTCATTTCTGCGTGCACATTATTCTGATTACATTGGATTACATTGAATAAACGTTAATCCTTTGATGAATCTTTTTCTTCAAGAGAAAGGGGTGCCACGGTGGCGCAGCGGTAGAGCTACTGCTTACAGCGCCAGAGCCCCGGGTTACATCCCGACTACGGGTGCTGTCTGTACGGAGTTTGCACATTCTCCCCGTGACCTGCGTGGGTTTTCTCCGAGATCTTCGGTTTCCTCCCGCATTCCAAAGACGTACAGGTTTGTAGGTTAATTGGCTTGATAAATGTAAAAATTGTCCCTAGTGGGTGTAGGATAGTATTAATGTGCGGGGATCGCTGGTCGGTGCGGACCCGGTTGGTATATGTGCAATTCGTCTCCAGTGTGTGCGTAGGATAGTGTTAGTGTGCGGGGATTACTGGTCGGCGCGGACTCGGTGGGCCGAAGGGCCTGTTTCCGCGCTGTATCTCTAAACTAGACTAACCTCCACTTCCCCGAACAAGGCATTACAATCAACTGCAAGACACAAAGTGCTGGAGTAACTCAACGGGTCAAGCAGCATCTCTGGAGAGAAGAAATGGGTGGCGTTTCAGGTCGAGACCCTTCTACCACTCTCCGTATAAAAAAAACTTTCCTCTTTCCACGCTGTATCTCTAAACTAAACTAAGCTAAACTAAGCTCTTCACGTTCTCTTCTAAGTGCTCTTCTAAGCTCTTCAAGTTCTCCAAGGGCAGCACGGTGGCGCAGCGGTAGAGTTGCTGCCTTACAGCGAATGCAGCCCCGGAGACTCAGGTTCGATCCTGACTACGGGCGCCGTCTGTACGGATTTTGTACCTTCTCCCCGTGACCTGCGTGGGTTTTCTCCGAGATCTTCGGTTTCCTCCCACACTCCAAAGACGTGCAAGTTTGTAGGTTAATTGGCTGGGCAAATGTAGAAATTGTCCCTAGTGGGTGTAGGGTAGTGTTAGTGTGCGGGGATCGCTGGGCGGCGCGGACCCGGTGGGCCGAAGGGCCTGTTTCTGCGCTGTATCTCTAAATCATTAAAAAAAATCTAAAGTTCCTCTTAAAGAGCATAAACTGAGAATAGGCACAGGTAACACCAAGACCTGGAAAATATCAGGTTGGTCAGATAACATGGAGAAGCTTCATCAAAGAAGGCTGAGAGGGAACATCATGGAAATATATATAAGCTTGTGACTGGATTAGAAAGGCAAACCAGGGAGACAGATTGATTTAATTGGGCTATTGGCCTCTTTAATAAAGAATTTAATGAAATGACATAATCAAAACCCATTGTGTTCACGCTGTTAACATTGTAGGTGGCACTGTGGTGTAGCACCCTTACAACACCGGAGATCCGGTTTTGATCCTGACTATGGGTGTTGTCTCTGTGGAGTTTGCATGTTCTCCCTGTGACCGAGTGGGTTTTCTCCAGGTGCTTCAGTTTCCTCCCACCTTCCAAAGGTTTGTAGCGACTAGGCTTGTATACACTGGAATTTGGAAGGATGAGAGGGGATCTTATCAAAACATATAAGATTATTAAGGGGTTGGACACGTTAGAGGCAGGAAACATGTTCCCGATGTTGGGGGAGTCCAGAACCAGGGGCCACACAGTTTAAGAATAAGGGGTAGGCCATTTAGATGGGGATGAGGAAAACCTTTTTCAGTCAGAGAGTTGTGAATGTGTGGAATTCTCTGCCTCAGAAGGCAGTGGAGGCCAATTCTCTGAATGCATTCAAGAGAGAGCTAGATAGAACTCTTAAGGATAGCGGAGTCAGGGGGTATGGGGAGAAGGCAGGAACGGGGTACTGATTGAGAATGATCAGCCATGATCACATTGAATGGCGGTGCTGGCTCGAAGGGCCGAATGGCCTCCTCCTGCACCTATTGTCTATTGTCTATTGTCTATTGTTAATTGCCTTCTGCAAATTATCCCTGGAGTGTCGGACAGAACTAGGGTACTAGGCTGATCGCTGGCCGGCCTGGACTTAGTGGGCTGAAGGACTTGTTTTCCTGCTGTATCTCCAAACTAAACAAAAACTAAATTAAAACACCCTGATTTAATATTTTGTGCAAAAGGACCTGCGGGATATACGGAAATACAATTTTGCTCAGGCAATTTTTAGTTTAGAGATACAGCACGGAAACTAGCCCTTCGGCCCACCGGGTCCGTGCCAGCCAGCGATCCCCCCACATTAACACTATCCTACACCACTTTGGTCAACGTGGGTTGTTTTTAAATGTGCTATACAAATAAATTGACTTGACTTGACTTGACTTGACTAGGGACAATTTTTACATTTACCAAGCCAATTTACCTACATACTTGCACGTCTTTGGAGTGTGGGAGGAAACCGAAGATCTCGGAGAAAGCCCACGCAGGTCACGGGGAGAACGTACAAACTCCGTACAGACAGCCCCCGTAGTCAGGATCGAACCTGAGTCTCTGGCGCTGCATTCGCTGTAAGGCAGCAACTCTACGCTGCGCCACCGTGCTACCCAGATGAAAATGAAAATGTGAAACAAAAAGAGAATGCTTGAAATATTTAGCAGGTCACAGAGCATTAGAACTGGAGAATGACTGGTTTACGAGAATGATCTCAGGATTGAGTGGTTTAACCTATGATGAACATTTGTCGGCACTGGGCCTGTACTCGCTGGAGTTTAGAAGAATGAGGAGGGACCTCATTGAAACGTACCGAATAGTGAAAGGCCTGGATAGAGTGGATGTGGAGAGGATGTTTCCACTAATCTAGTACCAGAGGTCACAGCCTCAGAATAAAAGGATGTTCCTTTAGGAAAGAGATGAAGAGGAATTTCTTTAGGCAGAGGGTGGTGAATCTGTGGAATTCATTGCCACAGAAGGCTGTGGAGGCCAAGTCAATAGATATCTTTAAGGCAGAGATAGATAGATGCTTGATTAGTACTGGTGTCAGGGGTTATGGGGAGAAGGCAGGAGAATGGGGTTGAGGGGGAGAGATGGATCACACATGATCGCATGGCAGAGTAGACCTGATGTGCCGAATGGCCCAATTCTGCTCCGATCACTTATGATCTTATGATTGCTTGGGCAGTAGGTGCTGATAGAATCAATTATAATCTTTGATGGGAATTGGTTTGGAACTTAAGAGGAAACACAAGTAGTTCTGCTGACACATGATAGTTGCGTTCCTAAGAAACCTCAGGTTGTAAGAAATTGTGTTATAAAACCAATTGTGCCAATGGGGAAAAGGGATTAGGGGCTAGAGAATTTCAGACTTGCAATAACCAAGTTATTTTTCCCACAGGAATTGCAAAAATATATATCTTTTGTAGTAAATAGCTATGAGATTTCATTGCGAGCAAAGGATACTGAAGGATAGACCAGCATCTGCAGTTCCTTCAGACAGATACTGAAGGGTGTTGCATCGTTTAACAGAGTATTGACGCAGAGATTTCAATAGAGGTGATTGCTTGTCAATCTCCAAAGTAACCCTCTTAAATGTTTCCTGTGTGAAAATGATAGTCTGCATTCTTCAGAGAAAATAATGTCTGATTTCATAGAATATAGCATATAGACAATAGACAATAGACGATAGACAATAGGTGCAGGAGGAGGCCATTCGGCCCTTCGAGCCAGCACCGCCATTCAATGTGATCATGGCTGATCATTCTCAATCAGTACCCCGTTCCTGCCTTCTCCCCATACCCCCTGACTCCGCTATCCTTAAGAGCTCTATCTAGCTCTCTCTTGAATGCATTCAGAGAATTGGCCTCCGCTGCCTTCCGAGGCAGAGAATTCCACACATTCACAACTCTCTGACTGAAAAAGTTTTTCCTCATCTCAGTTCTAAATGGCCCACCCCTCGTAAACCCACGAAAAGCAACTGGTCCAGCCGGAGTTCCTGGACGTGTCCTTAGTAGCTGCGTGGGCCAGCTAGCGAGCGTGTTCGCAGACATCTTTAATCTTTCCCTACTCCGTTCTGAGATACCCACCTACTTCAAGAAGACTACCATCAAAGGAAGTAAAGCACGACCTCATGCCTAAATGACTACCGTCCAGTGACCTTGCTATTGAGGGCGTGCAGCGTAGGTTCACTAGGTTAATTCCCGGAATGGCGGGACTGTCATATGTTGAAAGACTGGAGCGACTAGGCTTGTGTACACTGGAATTTAGAAGGATGAGAGGGGATCTTATCGAAACGTATAAGATTATTAAGAGGTTGGATACGTTAGAGGCAGGAAACATGTTCCCAATGTTGGGGGAGTCCAGAACAAGGGGCCACAGTTTAAGAATAAGGGGTAGGCCATTTAGAACTGAGATGAGGAAAAACTTTATCAGTCAGAGTTGTGAATCTATGGAATTCTCTGCCTCAGAAGGCAGTGGAGGCCAATTCTCTGAATGCATTCAAGAGAGAGCTCTTAAGGATAGCGGAGTTAGGGGGTATGGGGAGAAGGCAGGAACGGGGTACTGATTGAGAATGATCAGCCATGATCACATTGAATGGTGGTGCTGGCTCGAAGGGCCGAATGGCCTCCTCCTGCACCTATTGTCTATTGTCTATTGGCATCCAGCATCATTTTAATGTTTTGAGAGGCTAGTTATGGAAGGCATTAAATCCTGTCTACTCGGTGGCCTTGACCCACTGCAGTTCACCTACCACCACAACAGGTTCACGGATAATGCCATGGCCCTGGCCCTACACTCATCCCTGGAACACCTGGATAAGAGAGACACCAACGTCAGACTCCTATTCATAGACGACAGCGCCGCCTTTAACACCATAATCCCATCCAAGCTCATCACCAAACTCGTGGGACTTGGAGTCAACATCTCATCTCTACAACTGGATCCTCGACTCCCTGACTAACAGAGCCCAATCAGTGAGGATTGGGGACAAATCATCCTCCACGATCATCCTCAACACGGGGGCTTCACAAGGATGAGTTGTCACCTCCCCCTTCTTTACTCCTTGTACTCCCACGACTGTGCTGCCGTGTACAAATCTAATTCAGATTTCAAATTTGCAGACGACACCACCGCTGTGGGCCGGATATCAAATAATGATGAGACGGAGACAGGGAGGAGATCGAGAAGCTCGTGTCCTGGTGTCGAGGCAACAACCTTTCTCTCAATGTCAGCAAGACAAAGGAGATAGTGATGGACTCCAGGAAGTGAAGCGGTTCACACGCCCCAGTTGGCATTGATGGCGCCGAAGTAGAGATGGTTGAAAGCCTCAAATTCCTTCTCTCCAGAGATGCTGCCTGACCCGCTGAGTTACTCCAGCATTTTGTCTCCATGGATATAGGTCTCGACGCGAAACGTCACCCATTCCCTCTCTCCAGAGATGTTGCCTGTCCCGGCTTCTAAACTTCTGCTTGCCCCATTACTGGGAATGTTTGGACAATTTTGGAATCCCTGGAATGCCGGAGTTTGGGAGGAGATCTGATACAAGTATATGAAATTATATGGAGCACGGCAGCTCACGGAAAACTGTTAGGTAAAAAAATAATCTCCTTGGGTCTTTCCAATTATCTTAAATCTGTGTTCACTGGTATTGATCCCATTATCAATGGAAGCAATTTCTCCCTGCCTGTTCAATCCAACATCTCCATCATTTTAATTGAAACTATCACATTTTTGTGATAGTCCAGTCTGAAGAAGGGTCTTGACCCGAAACGTCACCCATTCCTTCTCTCCGGAGATGCTGCCTGTCCCCGCTGAGTTACTCCAACATTTTGTGGCTACCTTCGGTTGAAGCTCCACGCCAAGTCGAATGCCCCATCTATGGTAGTCCCATTTACCTACCGTGAGGTCTACATCCCTCCACAGCTTTCCTATCCATCTGTCTCTCCAAATGTCTTCTCAAGTGTTGTTATTGTACCTGCGTGGGATGGGAGCTGCTCTACGTCCTCATCGTTCAACCTGGGCAGTTCTAACAGAACTGGCAAAACTTGCAGCAAAGCGTCAACTACGGTTCTCTGAAGCACCAATTGCCACTTTTGATTGTTGTAGTTGACGTACGACAGAAGAAGAAGAAGATTGTACTTGCCTCAACTACTTCCCCCAGCAGCTCATTCCAGATACCAACTGTCTTCTGTGTGAAAAAGGTGCCCCTCGTGTTCCCATTAAATCTTTCCCCTCTTGTTGGGTGAATCCAGAACCAGGGGCCACAGTCTAAGAATAAAGGGGAGGCCATTTAAAACTGAGGCGAGAAGAAACCTTTTCACCCAGAGAGTTGTAAATTTGTGGAATTCTCTGCCACAGAAGGCAATGGAGGCCAATTCACTGGATGAATCTAAAAGAGAGTTAGACAGAGCTCTATGGGCTAGCGGAATCAAAGGATATGGGGAGAAGGCAGGCACGGGTTACTGATTGTGGATGATCAGCTGGCTCGAAGGACCAAATGGCCTCCTCCTGCACCGATTTTCTATGTTTCTATGACCTTAAACCTCTGCAATCTCGTTCTTAATCCCCCACTCTGGGGGCTGGTATGGCAACATATTGATCATGTGCAGGCAGATGAGATTGGTTAGCCTTGGCGTCATGTTCAGCACATACATTGTGGGCTGAAGGGCCTGTTCCTGTCATTGTGTCACCTCTTTAGCTTCCCCCGGCAGCACTTTTCCAGATAGGACCACCCTCTGAGAGGAAATGTTGCCCCTGAGATCCCTCTTAAATCACACCCCTCTCTCCTTGAAGTTAAACATCCACTTTTCTTTGTCCTTTTAAAGTTACATTGTTTTGTTAACATCGAAGCCGTGACAAAGTAAAACAACAAATTTAATTTCCACTCCTTTATTGTATTAAATTTCAATATAATCCATTCTTGCGAACTGAGATCTATGGCACCGATCGATACTGCGTTAAATACAGTACATGCAATGGGCCTTTTGCAGAGTCTCTAGTGTCACTATTGAAAATCCAACAAGTGTAACATCAGTGGGAATTTAGTTTAGTTTAGAGGTACAGCGCGGAAACAGGCCCTTCGGCCCACCGAGTCTGCGCCGGCCAGCGATCTCCGCGCACTAACAACTATCCTACACACACTAGGGACAATTTTACATTTTATACCAAGCCAATTAACCTACAAACCCGCACGTCTTTGGAGTGTGGGAGGACACCGAAGTTCTCGGGGAAAACCCACGCAGACCATGGGAAGAACGTACAAACTCCATACAGACAAGCACCTGGAAACCGGGATCGAACCCGGGGTCCCTGTTAGCGCTCTGAGGAAGTGGGTCTACCGCTGCGCCACCGTGAATTCTCTGGATAGGTTTTGTAGATGGAAGTACTGAAGAGCGTCGTTCATTTGCCAAGCAAGAGAAATGTGCCTTCGGGCCTTGGATGTTGAACCCCCATTTGCTAATTGAATCTTGGGTCTGTGTAAGCATCTCCCTTTTGACACGTACACTCCACATTCTGTTATTTAACACAGAGCTCTGCGAAGCACCAGTTTCAATCCTTGGAAGATGGCCAAAGCAAGACGTTCTAAAACACATACCACCTCAGCTTTACAAACTCAGCGCACAGAGGCCCTTCCTTAACACTTTTGGGTGGTCTTCACATCACACGACTTTGAAATTCCACCCTTCGAGTGCTATCAGGAAACAATATGACTAGGCATTGTGCCCAGATAAATATGCCTCGGTAGAGAATGCAGACGGATTTCATAAACATGAAGTGTAGCTTTCATTGGACAAATTCCATTATGCTTATCACTTAACAAATTGCAAATCCAGTTTAAATGCATCGTAAACAGAACTGGTTAGACAATGTTATGTTGTTTTTGTTTGTTTCGCATGGGCAGCTTGCACCCCAGCAGTCTAACTTCAAGTCACCCTTGCTTTCCATCTCTCTCTCTCTCTCTCTCTCTCTCTCTCTCTCTCTCTCTCTCTCTCTCTCTCTCTCTCTCTCATCTCTCTCTCTCTCTCTCTCTCTCTCTCTTCTCTCTCTCTCTCTCTCTCTCTCTCTCTCTCTCTCTCTCTCTCTCTCTCTCTCTCTCTCTCTCTCTCTCTCTCTCTCTCTCTCTCTCTCTCTCTCTCTCTCCTCTCTCTCTCTCTCTCTCTCTCTCTCTCTCTCTCTCTCTCCTCTCTCTCTCTCTCACTCTCTCTCTCTCTCTCTCTCTCTCACTCTCTCTCTCTCTCACTCTCTCTCTCTCTCTCTCTCACTCTCCCCATCCTAGATCTCCGACCAGTCTGACTATCGTCCTGATAAAATTTTATCTCTGTGGGCTTCGTTGTCGCCTCTCCTAGCTAACAATGATCTTAGTTTAATTTTAGTATAGAGATACAGGGCGGCACGGTGGCGCAGCGGTACAGTTGCTGCCTTACAGCGAATGCAGCGCCGGAGACTCAGGTTCGATCCTAACTACGGGTGCTGTCTGTACGGAGTTTGTACGTTCTCCCCGTGACCTGCGGGGTTTTCTCCGAGATCTTCGGTTTCCTCCCACATTCCAAAGACGTACAGGTATATAGGTTAATTGGCTGGGCAAATGTAAAAATTATCCCTAGTGTGTGTAGGATAGTGTTAATGTGCGGGGATCGCTGGGCGGCGCGGACTCGGTGGGCCGAAGGGCCTGTTTCCGCGCTGTATCTCTAAAAAAAAAGAAACAGGCCTTCGGCCCACCGGGTCCGCACGACCAGCGATCCCCGCCCATTAACACTATCCTACACACGCTAGGGACAATTTACACATGCACCAAACCATTTAACCTACATACCTGTACGTCTTGTGAGTGAGGAAACCAAAGATCTCGGAGAAAAAAAACCCCGCGGTCGCGGGGAGAACGTATAAACTCCGTACAGACAGCACCCGTGGTCGGGATCGACCTGGAACTCTCGCTCTGCAAGTGCTGTAAGGCAGCAACTCTACCGCTGCACCACCGTGGCTGCCCTAGTCCACATTTTCCTTGAGCTGCATCCCCTTTGATATCTCTTTTTCACACACGTCCTTATCTCTGCGCCTCCCTCCCCCCTGACTCTCAGTCTGATGAAGTCAAGTCAAGTCAATTTTATTTGTACAGCATATTTAAAAACAACCCACGTTGACCAAAGTGCTGTACATCAGTTCAGGTGCTAAGAACGAACATTCAATGGCACACAAACATAACAGCACATACATAAACAGTTCACAGCACCCCCTCAGAGGGCCTCAAATGCTAGGGAGTAGAAATAGGTTTTGAGCCTGGACTTAAAGGAGTCGATGGAGGGGGCAGTTCTGATGGGGAGAGGGATGCTGTTCCACAGTCTAGGAGCTGCAACCGCAAAAGCGCGGTCACCCCTGAGCTTAAGCTTAGACCGCGGGATAGTGAGTAGCCCCAAGTCGGCCGACCTGAGGGACCTGGAGATAGAGTGGTGGGTTAGAAGATTTTTGATATGGGGGGGGGGGCAAGCCCATTTAGGACTTTGTATGTGAATAGGAGTAGCTTGAAGTTGATTCTGTACTGTACTGGGAGCCAGTGGAGAGAGGCCAGAATCGGGGTGATGTGGTCCCTTTTACGGGTACCCTTCAGGAATCTCGCTGCGGCGTTTTGGACCAATTGCAGGCGGGACAGGGATGATTGGCTGATCCCAGTGTATAGGGAGTTGCAGTAGTCTAGGCGGGAGGAAATGAATGCGTGGATGATTTTTTTCTATGTCGTCTAATTGGAGGAACGGTTCGATTTTAGCTATGGCACGAAGCTGGAAGAAGCTGGCTTTTACCACAGCGTTGACTTGCTTGTCAAACTTAAAAGCGGAGGGTTTTAAGGCTCACGAAGGGTCACGACCCGAAGCAACGCCCATTCCTTCTCTCCAGAGATACTGGTTTTCACCTTTTCATTGTATCGAGCACTACCAGTTTGTTAGGCAACAAGGATAAGCAGTTAGCTCAGTCTTTCCAGTGATGCTCATATTCTACTGAGGACAATGCCCTTTTATTCGTCTGAGTCTTGATCGAGAAGAGTTACACGCCATAATACTAACATGCTTTTGAGGACGTGCAGCGTAGGTTTACTAGGTTAATTCCCGGAATGGCGGGACTGTCATATGTTGAAAGACTGGAGCGACTAGGCTTGTATACACTAGAATTTAGAAGGATGAGAGGAGATCTTATCGAAACGTATAAGATTATTAAGGGGTTGGACACGTTAGAGGCAGGAAACATGTTCCCAATGTTGTGGGGGAGTCCAGAACAAGGGGCCACAGTTTAAGAATAAGGGGTAGGCCATTTAGAACGGAGATGAGGAAAAATTTCAGTCAGAGAGTTGTGAATCTCTGGAATTCTCTGCCTCAGAAGGCAGTGGAGGCCAATTCTCTGAATGCATTCAAGAGAGAGCTAGATAGAGCTCTTAAGGATAGCGGAGTCAGGGGGTATGGGGAGATGGCAGGAACGGGGAACTGATTGAAAATGATCAGCCATGATCACATTGAATGGCGTTGCTGGCTCGAAGGGCCGAATGGCCTCCTCCTGCACTATTGTCTATTGTCTATTGTCTATTGTCAGGAATGTTCAACACAAGTTCCTACTGCCTGCATAAGAGGAAAGGTTTTTTTCACCCAGAGAGTTGTGAATCTGTGGACTTCTCTGCCGCAGAAGGCAGTGGAGGCCAATTCACTGGATGTTTTCAAGAGAGAGTTAGATTTAGCTCTGAGGGCTAACGGAATCAAGGGATATGGGGAGACAGCAGGAACGTGGTACTGATTTTGGATGATCAGCCATGATCATATTGAATGGCGGTGCTGGCTCAAAGGGCCAAATGGCCTACTCCTGCAACTATTGTCTATTGTCTATTGTCTATTGTTTCTATGTTTCTATGTGTACCAAGCTTTGTTTTGAAGGCTATCTGGATAATACTGTAATAAATTCGTCAAGCTGACGTCCAATAGAACATACAATTAGGGGAGTCGAGGACCAGAGGACATAGGTTCAAGGTGAAGGGGAAAAGATTTATACAAAATCTGAGGGGTAACTTTTTCACACAAAAGGTGGTGGGTGTATGGAACAAGCTGCCAGAGGAGGTAGTTGAGGCCGGGACTATCCCATCATTTAAGAAACAGTTAGACAGGTATATGGATATTTTTAGATTTTTTTATTTTTAGAGATACAGCACAGAAACAGGCCCTTCGGCACACCGGGTCCGCGCCGCCCAGCGATCCCCGCACACTAACACTATCCTACACCCACTAGGGACAATTTTTACATTTGCCCAGCCAATTAATTTACAAACCTGCACGTCTTTGGAGTGTGGGAGGAAACCGAAGATCTCGGAGAAAACCCACGCAGGTCACGGGGAGAACGTACAAACTCCATACAGTACAGCGCCCGTAGTCAGGATCGAACCTGAGTCTCCGGCGCTGCATTCGCTGTAAGGCAGCAACTCTACCGCTGCGCCACCGTGCCGCACCGTACGGATAGGACAGGTTTGGTGGGATATGGACCAAGCGCAGGCAGGTGGGACTAGTGTAGCTGGGACATTGTTGGCCGGTGTGGGCGAGTTGGGCCGAAGGGCCTGCTTCCACACTGTATCAATCTATGACTCTATGAAGGGCCTGTTTCCACACTGTATCACTCTATGACGCTATGAAGGGCCTTTTTCCACACTGTATCACCCTATGACTCTATGGCTCTATACAACATTTCAGCACATGGACTAGGGCCCTATGGCCTACAATGTTTGTGCTGAACATGATGCCTGGTTATACTGATCTCATCTGCCTACACATGTTCCATATCCCTCTATTCCCTGCACTCTCACGTGCCTATCTAAAAGCCTCTTAAATGCCACTATCGTGTCTTCCTCCACCACCACCCCTGGCAGTGGGTTCCAGGCCCCCCACCACTCCCTGTGTAAAAACAATTGCCCCACGAGTCTCCATTAAACTTTCCCCCCTCTCACCTTATCGCTGTGCCGTCCACAGTGTTGGACATTTCACCCTGGGGGAAAAGGTTCTGACTGTCTACCCTCTCTAAGCCTCTCATAATTTTTTATACTTGATAGAAGTAGAGAAGTATATATGTTGTCACCGTCTCCTAGTTAACGACGATCGATTCTACATTTGCCTTCATCGCATCCCCTCTGATGTCTCGTTTTCACACCTTACCCTTCCTTATCTCTGTGCCTCCCTCTCCCCTGACTCTCAGACTGAAGAAGGGTCTCGACCCGAAACGTCACCCATCCTTCTACCCGGAGATGTTGCCTGGTCCCGCTTGAGTTACTCCAGCACTTTGCGTTTGACTTCCTACAGGCCACTCCGCCTGGCCTCAGAGTACGAAGGCAGATTTTCTGAAGAAAAAAGACTGCTCCTTTAAGGCAATGATCGACCTGGATCTTCCTCTCCCCTGACTCTCAGTCTGAAGAAGGGTCTCGACCCGAAACGTCACCCATTCCTTTTCTCCAGAGGTGCTGTCTGACCCGCTGAGTTACTCCAGCATTTGGTGACCCTCTTGAGTGATGCTATTTGCTGTTGTCATTCATCCATACACTGTAGTGTAACCACGTTACCACGTGATAAGGTTACCACTGAGATAAGGTGAACCAAAACCCTTGGCAGTGCTTCTAGTAGTGGAGCAGGAAGTCACTGTGGTTGACCAGAAGGCTCAACATCTGTGATAGAAAAGTTACTGGAGATGGTCCTGAGGGATAAGATGTCAATTCATTTAGAAATACGGGCTCACTCAGGACAGTCAGGATAGTTTTATGCCTGAGAATAGTTTTTTTTTGTGTCCAGCTTTTTGTGTCTATCTTTAGAATAGGTCATTGTTCGCCAGGACAAGGTGACAACGAAGCATGCAAAGATAACATTTAATCACGGGGGCAGTCTCCCCCTCAACCCTCCGACATTCCAGAGACAATAATCCAAGTCTACCAAACCCCTACCTGTAGCGGAAACCTTCTAACCTAGACACCATTCTGGCAAACCTCCTCTACATCCTCTCCAAAGCCTCCACATCTCTCCTAAAACGGGGAGACCGGAAATGCACACAATACTCCAGATGCAGCCTAACCTAACAGTCTGCATCATGAATTCCTGACTCTTGTATTCAATGATCCTAGCAATGAAGGCAAGCATGCCGTTAGTTTAGTTCAGAGATACAGTGTGGAAACAGGACCCATCGGCTCACCAAGTTAACACCGACCAACAATGGAAGAGGTATTAAGATCAAAGAGGTGCTGGACGGCCTAATGTGCACAAAGGTAGATAAATCTCCCTCTCTCTCCGTCCCTCCCCCTTCCTAGTTCTCCGACCATTCTGACTGCCCCCTGATTACATTTTATCTCTGTATGCTTCTCCTCGCTAACAATGAGCAATTCTGCATTTTCCTCGACATCAAAGCATACCCTTTGATGTCTTGTTTTCATGCATTGCACTTCCTATCTCAAGTCAAGTCAAGTCAAATTTATTTGTCACATACACATACTCGATGTGCAGTGAAATGAAAGTGGCAATGCCTGCGGGTTGTGCACAAAAAGAATTACAGTTACAGCATATAAATAAAGTTAATAAGTTACTAAACATAGCACAAAAAAGTGTCGACAAAAATTTAGTCTCTGGGGTTATCAAAGTTGACAGTCCTGATGGCCTGTGGAAGAAGCTCCGTCTCATCCTCTCCGTTTTCACAGCGTGACAGCGGAGGCGTTTGCCTGACCGTAGCATCTGGAACAGTCCGTTACTGGGGTGGCAGGGGTCCCTCATGATCTTGCTTGCTCTGGATCTGCACCTCCTGATGTATAGGTCCTGCAGGGGGATGAGTGTAGTTCCCATGGTGCGTTCTGCCGAACGCACTACTCTCTGCAGGGCCATCCTGTCCTGGGCAGAGCTGTTCCCAAACCAGACTGTAATGTTGCCGGACAGGATGCTCTCTACAGCCCCAGAGTAGAAGCAATGAAGGATCTTCAGCGACACTCTGAATTTCCTCAGTTGTCTAAGGTGGTAAAGGCGCTGCTTTGCCTTACCCACCAGTGCGGCAATGTGCGTTGCCCACGTCAGATCCTCTGCGATGCGGACTCCCAAGTATTTGAAACTGCTCACCCTATCCACAATAGACCCATTTATCTCCAGTGGCGTGTACGTCCTTGGATGTTTAGCCCTTCTGAAGTCCACAATCAGCTCCTTTGTTTTAGTGACATTCAAGAGGAGGCTATTGTCCTGACACCAGAGTGCCAGATCAGCCACCTCCTCCCGGTAGGCCTTCTCATCGTTGTTGGAGATCCGGCCCACCACCACAGTGTCATCAGCAAACTTGATGATGGAGTTTGAGCTGAACCTGGCCCTACAGTCATGTGTGTACAGGGAGTACACACGTATCTCCCTCTCCCCTGACTCTCAGACTGAAGAAGGGTCTCGACCCGAAACGTCGCCCATTCCTTCTCTCCGGAGATGCTGCCTGTCCCGCTGAGTTACTCCAGCATCTTGTGTCTAACTTTAGAATGGATGATTGTTAGCTAGGGGAAGGTGACAACGAAACACGCAGAGATGAGCTTTAATTACGGCAGCAGTCAGACTGGCCGGAGAACTGGGAAGGGGGAGGGGATGGAGAGAGAGGGAAAGCAAGGACTACTTGAAGTAGAGGAGTCAATGTTCATACCGCTGGGGTGGAAGCTGCCAAGCGAAATATGAGGTGCTGTTCCTCCAATTTGCACTGGGCCTCACTCTGACAATGGAGGAGGCCCAGGACTAGGGTTGCCAACTGTCCCATATTAGCCAGGACATCCTGTATTTTAGGCTAAATTGTTTTGTCCCGTACGGGACCGCCCTTGTCCCGTATTAGGTGTAGGCCCGGACGCCGTAGGCCCCGACATAGTAGGCCTGGCGGGGGCTGTAGGTCCTGGGGGGGGGCTGTAGGCCCGGACACTGCAGGCCCCGGGGGGGGGGGGGGGGGGGGGGCTGTAGGCCCGGATGCTGTAGGCCCGGACACTGTAGGCCCGGACACTGTAACAGTGTAGGTCTGGACAGTGCAGGCCCGGAGGCCCGGGCGCTGCCTAATGGAGGTTGCATAACAACCTGCCTCCCGGCCCGGGCGGCCAGCACTGGTGGAGCGGCAGCACGTGGCCGCTGGCTGGGATGAGGTCACGTGGGGCGCGGGGCGGTGACGTCACCTTGTCCCTTATTTGGGGAGTGAGATAGTCGGCGACCCTACTACCCAGGGCGGGAATGGGAGGGGAGAGTCAAAGTGTTGAGCAAGCAGGAGATCAGATAGGTTAAGGCGGGTTGTGCGGAAGTGTTCGGTGAAGCGATCGCTGAGCCCGCGCTTGGTCTCGCCGATATAATGGCGTCCACACCTGGAACAGCGGACACAGTAGATGAGGCCGGAGGAGGTGCAAGTGTTTCGCTTTGATTGCTTATGTAACCAGCTGCCGTGAAGTCAACGCTTAAAAAAATTGGGCAACGTGTGCAAAACGGTAAACAATAACCCAGCATGCTGTCTGCAATGCTGCAGCTCCACTGTGGCTGCAGATTACTGTACATCGGCCAAAGCTTCATTTATTTTTCTGCTGAGCAAGTAATTCTGGTAGTTTCCTGACGAATACTTGCAGTGAATCATGTGCACATTGTGAGGCCCTGCAGTCAGTAGTCGGTAATATGGTCCTAATGACATTGGCCAGAATCCATACTAATTAACCTTGACGAGTGGGGGTCTGTTCAACCCGGGTCGGAGACAATTGTTCTCTTGTAATTTGATCAGACAGAGTCTTTCCCCAATTTGTCGCGCTGAAAGGGCTCGGAGGTTCAACAGATGGTTCCCTTTGAGCTCCACGTCGATCAAAAACTTAAAGGAGCAGTCCTTTTCCTTCAGACATTCTGCCGTCTTATCCTGAGGCCAGGCGGAGTGGCCTGTAGGAAGTCAAACGCAAAAGTGCTGGAGTAACTCAAGCGGGATCAGGCAGCAGCTCCGGAGAGAAGGAACGGGTGACGTTTCGGGTCGAGACCCTTCTTCAGACTGAGAGTCTGGGGTAGGGGTGCCAACTATAACACTCCCAAATACGGGACAAGGTGACGTCACCGCCCCGCGCCCCACGTGACCACACCCAGCCAGCGGCCACGTGCTCCCGCTCCACCAATGGCGGCCGCTCGGGCTGGGAGGCGGGTTGCTACGCAACCTCCGTAAGGCAGCGCCTGGGACTCCGGGCCTACACTGTCCGGGCCTACAGCGGCCCCCGGACCTACAGTGACCGGGCTTACAGTGTCCGGACCTACAGTGGCTCCCGGGCCTACAGTGTCCGGGCCTACAGCGGCCCCCGTACAAGGGCGGCCCCCGTACAAGGGCGGCCCCCGTACAAGGGCGGGTCCCGTACGGGACAAAGCAATTTAGCCCAATATACGGGATGTCCCGGCTAGTGCGGGACAGTTGGCAACCCTACTCGGGAAGGGCATGGAACTGCTGTGTTCTTTTCTGTAATATTTTGCAACAGAGACCATGAAAATGGTGGGTGGCTCCAGAATTCCCCCTGAATGTGTGGAAGCATAATTCAAACTACTTCTTTAACCAACAGATCGAGTACCAAAAACTTTCCTGATTAACATGCTGAATTTAAAAAGCAATTGGTTATAACAGGTTTGTGGGTACTGCCTTTCCAGGTGGAGAGATTAATTGAAATGTGTAGGAAGGAACTGCAGATGCTGGTTTATATGAAAGATAGACACAGATCGCTGGAGTAACTCAGTGGGACAGACAGCAGCTCTGGAGAGAAGGAATGGGTGACGTTTCGGGTCGAGTCTGAAGAAGGGTCTCGACCTGAAACGTCACCCATTCCTTCTCTCTGGAGATGCTGCCTGACCCACTTGATTGAACGTCTGCTGGGAGCCTCATTCACCGGTCACAAGCCTATAAAATTGACAAAGAGAGATTTCAGTCATAGAAACATAGAAAATAGGTGCAGGAGTAGGCCATTCGGCCCTTCGAGCCAGCACCGCCATTCAATGTGATCAAGGCTGATCATCCAAAATCAGTACCCTGTTCCTGCTTTCTCCCCATACCCATTGATTCCGTTAGCCCTAAGAGCTAAATCTAACTCTCTCTTGAAAACGTCATGAGAGGAGGTTGCAACTTGCTGGAGAATTAATGGGCAATTGGAACATAGAACAACAGTATATCACAGGAACCACAACTCTGTACTGGAATCAACTGGGAATAGGTGGCACAAACTCCTACCTGTATTTCACAGGCTGATTGAAGGTGGTAAATTTTGTAGAAAGCCTCTTCCACAGTTTGACTGAGAGCTACCAGGGGGTAATTCCGTAGAAGCAGGGCCTTGCAGATGGGTCCCCACCAGTGTTC
The DNA here is from genome assembly GCF_053455715.1 of Rhinoraja longicauda. Lineage (NCBI taxonomy): Eukaryota > Metazoa > Chordata > Chondrichthyes > Rajiformes > Arhynchobatidae > Rhinoraja > Rhinoraja longicauda. The sequence goes on along the minus strand of NC_135954.1, from coordinate 109,428,444 downwards.
AAGTATGAAGTGGGTGCTTCCATCGTTCACGGTGACAACAAACTTGTGGATGTACCGAATGTTGTGATATTGCTAGGACTACTTTGTTGGTCACAAGGACTACTTTGTATGCCTGTGTATATGAGTGATTGGTGTGATTAGGCGGCCACTCTGGATCCAGGTGGCCTTGGAACAAGCAGCCTGGAGTTAAGCTGCACCATGATAACATTTTAAACACGTGTACTCGTGGTCCGTCCAGAGTCACCAAAGGTACAACAGTTACCGGACCACGAAGGACAACATGGTGGCAGCGGTTTAGTGTTTCGCCTAGGAAGGTAATGAAGCATGCCTAAGCAGAAAAGGTCACATTGCTGGAGCTTAACTCCAGGCTGTTTATTCCGTGGCCGCCTGGATCCAGAGTGACCGCCTAATCACACCAATCACTTATATACACAGGTGTAGTGGCCCGATCCGCCACACAGGCATACAAAGTAGTCCTTGTGACCAACAAAGTAGTCCTAGCAATATTGTCATATATTACAACACCGAAGATAGGCACAAAATGCTGGAGTAACTCAGCGGGGCAGGCAGCGTCTCTGGAGAGAAGGAATGGGTGACGTTTCGGGCCGAGATATTTCTTCAGAATGAGAGTCAGGGGAAAGGAAAATGAAAGACATAGATGGCGGGAAGCAGAACAAATGAATGAAAGTTATACAAAATGTAACAAATGTAACGTTTTCTCATATCTTTCATTCATTTCATAAGTTTATAAGTTCACAAAGGACAGGAGCAGAACGAGGTCATTCGGCCCATCAAGTCTACTCCACCATTCAATCATGGCTGCTCTAACCCTCCCCCTCAACCTCATTCTCCTGCCTTCTCTCCCCATAACCCCTGACACCCGTGCCATTTGTTCAGTATCTCTCTATATCACCGTCTGTGTCTCTTGTCAGAGAGTTGTGAATCTGTGGAATTCTCTGCCTCAGAAGGCAGTGGAGGCCAATTCTCTGAATGCATTCAAGAGAGAGCTAGATAGAGCTCTTAAGGATAGTGGAGTCAGGGGCTATGGGGAGAAGGCAGGGACGGGGTACTGATTGAGAATGATCAGCCATGATCACATTACATGGTGGCGCTGGCTCGAAGGGCCGAATGGCCTCCTCCTGCACCTATTGTCTATTGCCTATTGTTTCCCTCTCCCCTGACTCTCAGTCTGAAGAAGGGTCTCGACCCGAAACGTCACCCATTCCTTCTCTCCAGAGACGCTGCCTGTCCCGCTGAGATAGTCCAGCTTTTCGTGTCGATCCTCATCATTAATTGAATGCTGGTATTTACAATCCCTCTCATCTCAGCACCTTTCCACATCACCTGATGGTGACGAGCTCTAATTGGAGCCATTAGCTCACCGCACTGATGGAAATTAAAAAGCACAGCGTGCCGTTTGTCAACTTTGAAAACCAAGGAGACTGATGGTATGTGTAGGAAGGAACTGCAGGTGCTGGTTTAAACCTAAGATAGACACAAAACGCTGGATCAACACAGCGGGACGGGCAGCATCTCTGGAGAGTAGGAATGGGTGACGTTTCAGGTCAAGACCCTTCTTCAGACTGAGAGTCAGGGAAGAGGGAGAGACAGAGATAAAGAAAGGTGAGACAATAGACAATAGACAATAGGTGCAGGAGGAGGCCATTCCGCCCTTCGAGCCAGCGCCGCCATTCAATGTGATCATGGTTGATCATTCTCAATCAGTACCCCCGTTCCTGCCTTCTCCCCATACCCCCTGACTCCGCTATCCTTAAGAGCTCTTTCTAGCTCTCTCTTGAATGCATTCAGAGAATTGGCCTCCATTGCCTTCTGAGGCACAGAATTCCACAGATTCACAACTCTCTGACTGAAAAAGTTTTTCCTCATCTCAGTTCTAAATGGCCTACCCCTTATTCGTAAACTGTGGCCCCTTGTTCTGGACTCCCCCGACATTGGGAACATGTTTCCTGCCTCTAACGTGTCCAACCCCTTAATAATCTTATACGTTTCGATAAGATCTCCTCTCATCCCTCTAAATGGTGTGAAAACAAAACATTAAAGGAGATGTAGTTCAAGGAATATGTAGAATAGATCATTGTTAGCTGGGGAAAGCATACAGAGATAAAATTTAATCAGGGGGACAGAGAGACTGGTCGGAGAACTAGGAAGGGGAAGGGATGGAGAGGGAGGAAAAGTAAGGGTTACTTTAAGTTGGAGAAATCAATATTCATACCGTTGGGGTGTAAGCTGCCCAAGCGAAATATGAGGTGCTGTTCCTCCAATTTTTTTGTTGCCTCACTCTGACAGTGGAGGAGGCCCAGGACAGAAAGGTCAGTGTGGGAATGGGAGGGGGCGTTAAAGTGTTTAGCAACCCGGAGATCAGGTAGGGTTAGACTAATGGTATTGTGAATTAGCATCCTTTCCTTCCACTTCTGCGGCATGGCTATTAATTAAACTGTGATAAGACCGATATCTCCGCTGGCTGGCTGCCATATTTTACATCAACGTCTGTCTGAATATATTTCCAATTGCACATGTTCACAATACAGAAATGGACAGGTTATGCATTCCATATCCTAACACCTCGACAAAGTGGAGTGTTTAATGGCACTGGGTCTATATTCGCTGGAGTTTAGAAGAATGAAGGGGGACCTCATTGAAACGTTCAGAATAGTGAAAGGCCTGGATAGAGTGGATGTGGAGAGGATGTTTCCACTAGTGGGAGTGTCTGGGACTAGAGGTCACAGCCTCAGAGTTAAAGGACGTTCTTTTAGGAAGGAGATGTGGAGGTATTTCTTTAGTCAGAGGGTGGTGAATCTGTGGAATTCTTTGCCACTGAATCCACTGTGGAGGCCAAGTCAGTGGATATACTTAAGGCGGAGATAAATAGATTCTTGATTAGTGCGGGTGTCAGAGGTTATGGGGAGAAGGCAGGAGAATGGGGTTAGGAGGGAGAGATGGTTCAGCCATGATTGAATGGCGGAGTAGAATTGACGTGCCGAATGGCCTAACTCTACTCCTGTCACTTATGATTTCAGTGGACCAGGGGTTGGATTGTGGTGCATCAGATTACAGGATGCACAGTGGCTAAAATACAGTGCACTTACATCAAGAAATTTGAAAAATCTGAGATTAAAATAAAACAGCATCAGTTGTGGTGGCTCTGAAATTACAATGTTGCCATAAAAATCTCAGGGAAGGCAACTCTGTCATCCTCACCAAGTCTGGCTTATATATGTCACTGTGTTGACACGTTGACTTTGAAAGCAAACTTAGTGCTAGCATTTATTTCAAGAGGGTATGTATACAAAAACAGGGATGTAATGCTGAGGCTCTATCAATAGACAATAGACAATAGACAATAGGTGCAGGAGGAGGCTATTCGGCCCTTCGAGCCAGCACCGCCATTCAATGTGATCATGGCTGATCATCCACAATCAGTACCCCGTTCCTGCCCTCTCCCCATACCCCCTGACTCCGCTATCCTTAAGAGCTCTACCTAGCTCTCTCTTGAATGCATTCAGAGAATTGGCCTCCACTGCCTTCTGAGGCAGAGAATTCCACAGATTTACAACTCTCTGACTGAAAAAGTTTTTCCTCATCTCCGTTCTAAATGCCCAACCCTTATTCTTAAACTGTGGCCCCTGGTTCTGGACTCCCCCAACATTGGGAACATGTTTCCTGCCTCTAACGTGTCCAATCCCTTAATAATCTTATGTTTCAATAAGATCCCCTCTCACCCTTCTAAATTCCAGTGTATACAAGGCGCAATCCGAATATTGTGAGCAATTCTGGGCCCCATATCTGAGGAAGGATGTGCTGGCCCTGGAGAGGGTCCAGAGGAGGTTTACAAGAATGATCCCAGGAATGAGTGGGTTAACCTATGATGAGCGTTTGTCAGCACTGGGCCTGTACGCGCTGGAGTTTAGAAGGATGAGGGGAGGGAACCTCATTGAAACAAACCGAATAGTGAAAGGCTTGGATAGAGTGGATGTGGAGAGGATGTTTCCACTAGTGGGAGAGTCTAGGACTAGAGGTCACAGCCTCAGAGTTAAAGGACGTTAATTTAGGAAGAAGATGAGGAGGAATTTCTTTAGTCAGAGGGTGGTGAATCTGTGGAATTCTTTGCCACAGAAGGCCGTGGAGACCAAGTCGGTGGATACATTTAAGGCGGAGATAGATAGATTCTTGATTAGTGCGGGTGTCAGAGGTTATGGGGAGAAGGCAGGAGAATGGGGTTAGGAGGGAGAGATGGTTCAGCCATCATTGAATGGCGGAGTAGAATTGACGTGCCGAATGGCCTAACTCTACTCCTGTCACTTATGATTTCAGTGGACAAGGGGTTGGTTTGTGGTGCATCAGATTACAGGATGCAAAGTGGCTAAAATACAGTGCACTTACATCAAGAAATTTGAAAAATCTGAGATTAAAATAAAACAGCATCAGTTGTGGTGGCTCTGAAATTACAATGTTGCCATAAAAATCTCAGGGAAGGCAACTCTGTCATCCTCACCAAGTCTGGCTTATATATGTCACTGTGTTGACGCGTTGACTTTGAAAGCAAACTCAGTGCTAGCATTTATTTCAAGAGGGTTTGTATACAAGAACAGGGATGTAATGCTGAGGCTCTATCAATAGACAATAGACAATAGACAATAGGTGCAGGAGGAGGCCATTCGGCCCTTCGAGCCAGCACCACCATTCAATGTGATCATGGCTGATCATCCACAATCAGTACCCCGTTCCTGCCCTCTCCCCATACCCCCTGACTCCGCTATCCTTAAGAGCTCTACCTAGCTCTCTCTTGAATGCATTCAGAGAATTGGCCTCCACTGCTTTCTGAGGCAGAGAATTCCACAGATTTACAACTCACTGACTGAAAAAGATTTTCCTCATCTCCGTTCTAAATGGCCTACCCCTTATTCTTAAACTGTGGCCCCTTGTTCTGGACTCCCCCAACATTTGGAACATGTTTCCTGCCTCTAGCGTGTCCAATCCCTTAATAATCTTATGTTTCAATAAGATCCCCTCTCACCCTTCTAAATTCCAGTGTATACAAGCCTAGTCACTCCAGTCTTTTAACATATGACAGTCCCGCCATTCCGGGAATTAACCTGGTGAACCTACGCTGCACGCCCTCAATAGCAAGAATATCCTTCCTTAAATTTGGAGACCAAAACTGCACACAGTACTCCAGGTGCGGTCTCACTAGGGCCCTGTACAACTGCAGAAGGACCTCTTTGCTCCTATACTCAACTCCTCTTGTCATAAAGGGCAACATGCCATTAGCTTTCTTCACTGCCTGCTGTACCTGCATGCTAACTTTAAGTGACTGATGGTAGAGATTTGGAACTCACTGCCTGAAAGGCCTGGGCAGAAACTCCCATCATGTTTGAAAACTCCTTGACTGTGTGCTTGAGGAGCTGTGAACAATAAGGTTTGGAGCTGGTGCTGAGATGTGGGTTGATGTGGTTTAGCTCTTTTACAGGCAGCAGATTCATGACGGGTTCAATGGCCTCCTTCTGTATCAGAAATGTGCTGTGATACTCTGATCGTGCGTGTAACTACCTCGCGCTGCCTCGGCAAGGCCAGCAGCATAGTCAAGGACCAGTCGCACCCTGGCCACTCCCTCTTCTCCCCTCTCCAATCGGGCAAAAGGTACAGAAGTGGGAAAACGCACACCTCCAGATTCAGGGACAGTTTCTTCCCAGCTGTAATCAGGCAACTGAACTATCCTATCACAACCAGAGAGCAGTCCTGAACTACAATCTATCTCTTTGGAGACCCTCAGACTATCCTTGATCGGACTTTGCTGGCTTTACCTTGCACTAAACGCTATTCCCTTATCATGTATCTATACACTGTGAATGGCTCGATTGTAATCATGTATTGTCTTTCTGCTGACTGGTTAGCACACTGCAACAAAAGCTTTTCACTGTACACGTGACAATAAACTGAACTCGGTACACGTGACAATAAACTAAACTGAGATTACTGCCAGTACTCTGCATGGGGACACCATTATAACACAACATGAAACGCAACGTTAAACACTCAAGGCCAACTTTAAATGCGTGGCTATAGATGCTATAGAACGCACCCATTGGGCGGTCACGGTGGCGCAGCGGTAGAGTTGCTGCCTTACAGCGAATGCAGCGCCGGAGACTCAGGTTCGATCCTGACTACGGGCGCCGTCTGTACGGAGTTTGTACGTTCACACCGTGACCTGCGTGGGTTTTCTCCGAGATCTTCGGTTTCCTCCCACACTCCAAAAGACGTACAGGTATGTAGGTTAATTGGCTTGGTGAATGTTTTAAAAAAATTGTCCCTAGTGTGTGTAGGATAGTGTTAATGTGCGGGGATCGCTGGGCGGCGCGGACCCGGTGGGCCGAAGGGCCTCTTTCCGCGCTGTATCTCTAAATCTAAAAAAAATAAATGAAATTTAAATGTATTTCATAGTGTCATATTAAGCCATGGGATTACTTAGATTGTCGTTTCAATTCCTTTCGCCAGCAACACTCTCATTCCGGGTGGTGGGAGTTAGGGAGTGGATGCATGGCCTGGAGGGGCAGACGTGAAGTGAAGAGTCCCCGTGACTGGGAATTTCATCGTGCCGGGAGAGGTTTGAAGCTCTGATGTGGTGCACTTACGGATGATTCTACTAACTACTTCCAAGTGGCGAGCGTTTTCAATCTGTGTTCCATTTCACCTTGTGCAGGAAGGAACTGCAGAACGGAGATAGGCACAGAATGCTGGAGTAACTCGGCGGGACAGGCAGCGGGTGACGGAGAGAAGGAACGAGACCCTTCTACAGACTGAAGATTCCTCCAGTCCTTTCAGACACGAAACGTCACCCATTCCTTCTCTCCAGAGACGCTGCCTGCCCCGCCGAGTTACTCCAGCATTTTTTTGTTTATGTTTCTCCTTGCTGATTCAAATGAATTTGGCCAAATGATGCCACTGTCTTTGATGGCTACCTTAAACGCCAATGTTGCCAAGAGTTAATCTGCCTTAACATAACTTTGGAAGAGCTTCAAGTATGTGCTCAAAAAACCCGTTGACTTTTCCTCTCTATATTCTTGCTATTGAGGGCGTGCAGCGTAGGTTTACTAGGTTAATTCCCGGAATGGCGGGACTGTCGTATGTTGAAAGACTGGAGCGACTAGGCTTGTATACACTGGAATTTAGAAGGATGAGAGAAGATCTTATTGAAACGTATAAGATTATTAAGGGGTTGGACACGTTAGAGGCAGGAAACATGTTCCCAATGTTGGGGGAGTCCGGAACAAGGGGCCACAGTTTAAGAATAAGGGGTAGGCCATTTAGAACTGAGATGAGGAAAAACTTTTTCAGTCAGAGAGTTGTGAATCTGTGGAATTCTCTGCCTCAGAAGGCAGTGGAGGCCAATTCTCTGAATGCATTCAAGAGAGAGCTGGATAGAGCTCTTAAGGATAGCGGAGTCAGGGGGTGTGGGGAGAAGGCAGGAACGGGGTACTGATTGAGAATGATCAGCCATGATCACATTGAATGGCGGTGCTGGCTCGAAGGGCGGAATGGCTTCCTCCTGCTGCACCTATTGTCTATTGGTTATTGTCTATTGAAAGATTTGAACGTTGGAGAAAAAAGCTAAAACTTTTTTAAAAAACAGTTGAAAAAGCCCAGTCTGTTCAACCCCAAACACTTGGCAGTTTTGGTGTTTGAGTCAATGTGCGCGGACGTATTGAAACGGAGCTGAGTGGAAAATGTGATCATGCTGCGATCGTGCCAAGTTCCTTCACTGTGAGCACTGGTGAAACGCACACGATATCTGTTAAGGGTTCAACAATAGCACGCGCAGCACAAATTATCACAGCATAAAGACTGGAAAAGATAATCCTGTATCCGATGCAGAGAATAGTGTTGCTCTGCGACCCAGTGGCCCAGCAGCTTGACTTAATGTGAAAAACATCTCGCGGCACTCCACGAAGGAGGAGGCAAACGCCGAGCAGTAATGGAAAAGTTAGGAGAGTCAGCCACAGGCTGTCAAACCTACATTTTTATTGCCGAGCTTTAGAATTTTGGATCACGACAGGAGACTCCCAGCTGGTCAGGCAGCATGGGTGGAAAAATGTATTAGAAACGTAGCAAATAGGTGCTGGAGCAGGCCATTCGGCCCTTCGAGCCAGCACCGCCGTTCAACGTGATCACGGCTGATCATCCGCAATCGGTACCCCGTTCCTGCCCTCTCCCCACAATCCCTCCATTCCGTTAGCCCTCAAGAGCTGAATCTAACTCTCTCTCGGACGCATTAGGTCTTCAGCCCGTCTGAATTGGGGATGAGGGGAAACCGAGAGGGTTGGGTTGGGATGGATAGGGCAAAGGAGATCAGGTGAGCCCAAGGTAACCATGGGGATGGGTCATAGAGGTCATGGGATCTATGGGTTAATGGGAGCGTTTGCAGAGAGAAAAAAAAGAGGCAATAAGGACATAAGGTCATAAGGAATAGGATCAGAATTAGGCCATTCGGCCCATCAAGTCTATGACCATTCAATCATGGCTGGTCTACCTCTCCCTCCTAACCCCATTCTCCTGCCTTCTCCCCATAACCCCTGACACCCGCACCAATCAGTAATCTGTCTACCTCTGCCTTAAATGCTATAAAACGAGGGCAATTTGTGCATAGGAACATAAACGAAGAGCCAGGTAAAGGTGTGGAGTACAGGGCCGTGGGATACGACCAACAGCCTGCACTCGTGGAGAGGGAGACACTGAAGCACCATCAAAAGTGGGTGACGTCCAGACAGAGTAAGCAAGCCACCTAAAGTCGTGGAACTTTACATCAAATCCAAAAACCTGGACCATGTTTGAGGTGCTGAACATAGACAATAGACAATAGGTGCAGGAGGAGGCCATTCGGCCCTTCGAGCCAGCACCACCATTCAATGTGATCATGGCTGATCATTCTCAATCAGTACCCCGTTCCTGCCTTCTCCCCATACCCCCTGACTCCGCTATCCTTAAGAGCTCTATCTAGCTCTCTCTTGAATGCATTCAGAGAATTGGCCTCCACTGCCTTCTGAGGCAGAGAATTCCACAGATTCACAACTCTCTGACTGAAAATGTTTTTCCTCATATCTGTTCTAAATGGCCTACCCCTTATTCTTAAACTGTGGGTTGTAGGGACATACGGATTAGCGGGGGGGTCTCGAACCCTCGGTTGGGCTAACGAGGCACGAGATGCGGGAGCACGGGATATAGTTGTGCCGACGACCAGCTGGAAAGATGAGATTAGATTATTATACCTAGTTAAGTAGTGTGTGTCCAAAAGCTGCAGTCTGTTTGCAAATACCTTCGAATAAAGACTTTGAACAAAGACGCTCGTTGTGGACTCACTACAGGGTCCTGGTTCTGGACTCCCCCAACATTGGGAACATGTTTCCTGCCTCTAACGTGTCCAACCCCTTAATAATCTTATACGTTTCGATAAGATCCCCTCTTATCCTTCTAAATTCCAGTGTGTACAAGCCTATAGACAACATCCTTCGCCTACCTTCATGAATCATCTCGTCAGTCGAAGGTGTGCATCTCCTGTGGTAGCATGGGAACGTGCTACTGGAGGGTGAATGGGTATGGATAACGGAGTCAGGGGGTATGGGGAGAAAGCAGGAACGGGGTACTGATTGAGAATGATCAGCCATGATCACATTGAATGGCGGTGCTGGCTCAAAGGGCCGAATGGGCTAGTCCTGCACCTATTGTCTATTGTCTATTGTCTATTGGAAGGCAGATGATTGGATCGCATAGTCAAAATGGTCGGCCCCAAAAACTGATTATTGAAGGGAACGGGAAAGATCCATCCAATGCTGGAGCAACTCAGCGGGACGGGCAGTGCCTCTGGAGAGAGGGAATTGGTGACGGTTTGGGTCGAGTCTCGTTTTTTTTTTTGGGAGGCCTCTGTGTCGGCCGGGACAGACCGAAGCAGGCGATGGTAAGGGAATGATGACAAGGAAATGTATATGGAACTGGGAGTGGAATCTAGAATGAAAGTGGCAGAGGACAAGGTGCTCTGAATTACCCCAGCATGTCGAATGCAGCAGCACTGCGTAGCAATTTCCCAAGCTACATTGGGTTTCTTCAGTGTGGAGCATGACACGCTCTGAACACCAAATGCAGTACGTTAGGTTGGAAGAAGTGCAAGAGAATCACGATACGATACTATACTATAGAACTTTATTTAGCCCAGGACGGAAATTGATCTGCCAACAGTCATAAAAACCACAACAAGATACATGAAACATGAAATTAAAGTGGCATGAGGAAAGGCTTGAGGTGTGTGCAAAGATTGGGGAGGGGGGTGCGTGGGGGGGGGGGGGGGGGGGAAAGGGGAGCCAATCTCAGTCTCAGTCTACCCCACGACGGAAGGGGGAGGAGTCGTACAGTTTGATAGCCACGGGGAAGAAAGATCTCCTGTGGCGTTCTGTGCTGCATCTCGGTGGAACCGGTCTGTTGCTGAAGGTGCTCCTCAGGTTGACCAGTGTGCATCAAGGAGTCACAGTTTCATTTGGATGGACTATTTGGATCGCTGGATGGCAGGAAGGAAAGTGGTTAAAAGAAAAACTTAATAGGTAGAACATGTCTGTTCCGAACATGTGCCGATGTAAATAGACAGTAGACAATAGGTGCAGGAGGAGGCCATTCGGCCCTTCGAGCCAGCACCGCCATTCAATGTGATCATGGCTGATCATTCTCAATCAGTACCCCTTTCCTGCCTTCTCCCCATACCCCCTGACTCCGCTATTCTTAAGAGCTCTATCCAACTCTTAGATGCCACTTTCTGCTTCCAATGTCCAATTCCAAGCGCATTCCGGGCACCCACCACTCTCTACGCAAAAGACTTGCCCAACTTGGGAGAGGGGAAGAACAATGGAGGACCCTTTGTCAGCGTGGGTACTTAGTAACTTTGTCAGCGCCCTTTAAGTGGCGACTATTTGCATACCTTGGATAAGCAAGCAAAGAATTTCACTGTGACTAGCTTAAGTATTCAGTCTGAAGAAGGGTCTCGACCCGAAACATCACCCATTCCTTCTCTCCTGAGATGCTGCCTGACCTGCTGAGTTACTCCAGCATTTTTGTGAATAAATACCTTCGAGCTTAAGTATTCAATTGAGTTCCATTCGGTTCCTTTCCGACACATCTCTTTTAAACATTCCCTTCTGACCTCAGAATTATGCCCTCTAGTCCTTAATATTTCCAGGCGTGGAAAAATGTTCCGTCAATATTATCTGTGTCTCTCATAATTTAATATGATTCTTTCAGGACTCTCTTCAACCTCCGATGCTCCAGAGAAAACAATCCAAAATAGTTTAGGAAAATAACTGCAGATGCTGGTACAAATCGAAGGTAGACACAAAATGCTGGAGTAACTCAGCAGGTCAGGCAGCATCTCTGGAGAGAAGGAATGGGTGACGTTTCGGGCCGAGACCCTTCTTCAGACTGATGTCAGGGGGGCGGGACAAAGGAAGGATATAGGTGGAGACAGGAAGATAGAGGGAGATCTGGGAAGGAGGAGGGGAAGAGAGGGACAGAGGAACTGGAGAAGGGTCTCGACCTGAAACGTCACCCATTCCTTCTCTCCTGAGATGCTGCCTGACCTGCTGAGTTACTCCAGCATTTTGTGATACATCCAAAATAGTTTGCTTATTTTATATTTTGCTCACTACATTTCCTTTATCATCGTCTGCTTTGATCTGTCATTCTCACACCTTACTCCTCCTTATCTCTACACTCTCTCCCCCCTGACTCTCAGGCTGAGGAAGTGAGCCTTCCTCATTTCCTCCCCCAAGCTCCCCAATTTTGGTGTTGATTAGTTTAGTTTAGAAATCAGTGGATATCAGCCCAAGTCAGTGGATGATTTTAAGGCAGAGATAGATAGATTCTTGATTAGTACGGGTGTCAGGGGTTATGGGGAGAAGGCAGGAGAATGGGGTCAGGAGGGAGAGATAGCTCAGCCATGATTGAATGGCGGAGTAGAGTTGATGGGCCGAATGGCCTAGTTCTACTCCTTATGACCTTATGAGATACAGTGCAGAAACAGGCCCTTTGGCCACCGAGGCTGCACCAACCAGTGATCCCTCCCCACACTAACACTATCCTACACACACTGGCGACAATTTTACATTTATACCAAGCCAATTAACCTACAAAACTGTACGTCTTTGGAGTGTGGGAGGAAACTGGAGATCTCAGAGAAAACCCAAGCAGGTCATGGGGAGAACGTACAAACTCCTTACAGACAGCACCCGTAGTCGGGATGGAACCCGGGTCTCTGACACTGTAACCGCAGTAAGGCAGCAACTCTACCGCTGCGCCACCGTGCCGCCCTTGTTGCCTGCAGAGTTCATCAAGCAACCCATCTACATCGACGTCCAAGTCATTTATTGTTTGCTACCAAAAACAAGAGAAGTCCCAGCACGGATCCTCACTGGTCACAGAATAACAGGCCAGAATAACATCCTTCACTATTCCTTATGACCTCATGCGATAAAGTGCAGAAACAGGCCCTTCGGCCCACCGAGTCCGCGCCGACCAGCGATCCCCGCACACTGACACTATCCTACACACACTGGGGACAAGTTACACATACACCAAGCCAACTAACCAACAACCCTGTACGTCTTTGGAGTAGGAAGGAACTGCAGACGCTGGTTTAAATCGAAGGTAGACACAAAATGCTGGAGTAACTCAGCGGGACAGGCAGCGTCTCTGGAGAGAAGGGATGGGCGGCGTTTCGGGCCGAGACCCTTCTTCAGACTTTGGATTGTAATCTATCTTCAGCTGTTTGCTGCAATCCCGTGAAACAGCATCATGTCCCACACTTCACACTGAAGGTCGGACGGAGCTCACGTTATCTGTATGGGGGGAGTGGCTGCAAAATAAAAGGTGGAAAAGAAGGTATCATTGAGCTGTTAAACTTTTATTAGAGTGCAAATCGAATTGCCCTGTCGTTCCTTGACACCAAATGAGCGTCATCATTCGAGGTGGTGAGAGGTACAATGGAGTGGAGAAAGCCTGTACCATTATTTCCTCAGGTAGGCCGAGGCTTGTGCTTGCACTCAGTCACAGAACGACTATGGGTGCTGTCTGTACGGAGTTCGCACGTTCTCCCCGTGACCTGCGTGGGGTTTTCTCCGAGATCATCCGTTTCCTCCCACACTCCGAAGACGTACAGGTTTGTTGGTTTATTGTCTTGGTATCAATGTATAAATGTAAAATTGTCCCCAGTGTGGTTAGGATTGTGTCAACCATCCAGGGATCGCTGGTCGGTTCAGACCCGGTGGGCCAAAGAGCCTGTTTCACACAGAGAGTGGTGAGTCTGTGGAATTCTCTGCCACAGAAGGTAGTTGAGGCCAGTTCATTGGCTATATTTAAGAGGGAGTTAGATGTGGCCCTTGTGGCTAAAGGGATCAGGGGGGTATGGAGAGAAGGCAGGTACGGGATACTGAGTTGGATGATCAGCCATGATCATATTGAATGGCGGTGCAGGCTCGAAGGGCCGAATGGCCTCCTCCTGCACCTACTTTCTATGTTTCTATGTTTCTATGTTTCCGAGTTTATCCCTAAACTAAATCAGAAACCAAGCAATATTATAATTTCAGCAGGGGCAGGATAACAAGAATAGGAATGTCTCTAATATTAGATAAGACAAATTTTAATTGCGCCTAGTTCAGTTTGGAGATACAGCGCGGAAACAGGCCATTCGACCCACCGGGTCCGCGCAGACCAGCGATCCCTGCACACTGACGCTAGTCCGACACACACTAGGGACAATTTACAATTTTACCAAGCCAGTTAACCTAGAAAACCTGGATGTCTTTAGAGTTAAATGTACAGAAAACCCCGAGAAAACCCACGCAGGTCACGGGGAGAAAGTACAAACTCTGTACAGACAGCACCCGTGGTCAGGATCGAACCCGGGTGTCTGGCGCTGCAAGGCAGCAACTCTACCGTTGCGCCACCATGCCTCCCTAAATGTTTTTATGATATTAAGGCTGTCGTTAATCCTAAAACGGATCCTTCAATAAAATATTGGGGCATCATCAAGCTGCACAGAGTCCACTTGTGTTGAACAGCACAGGCAGGTTTTTACACTGTTAATTTGTCATGACCATGTGCTTTTAAAGCCGAGTCAAGGCCAAGGATATTTTCTTGGCCTTAGGTATTTGGGCATTTGGACAGATACATGGATAGGAAAGATTTAGAGGGATATGGGCCTAATGCAGCAGATGGGATACGTGTAAATGGGACATTTTAGATGGCGTGGGCCAGTTGGGCCTAGGGTTGCCAACTATCTCTCTCCCAAATACGGGACAAGATGACGTCACCGCCCCGCGCCCCACGTGACCTCACCCAGCCAGCGGCCACGTGCTCCCGCTCCACCAATGGCGGCTGCCCGGGCCGGGAGGCGGGTTGCTATGCAACCTCCTTCAGATGGCGCCCAGGCCTCCGGGCCTACACTATCCGGAGCTAAAACGTCGGAAACCTAAAATGTCGGGACCTAAACTGTTGGGACTTAGTGTCGGGGCCTCCAGTGTCGGGGCCTGCAGCGTTCGGGCCTACAGCGCCCCCTGGGCCTAATATGGGACAAGGCCTTCATTACTTGAGAGAAGTAGCAAATTCCTCTGCTCAGCATTGCTGAGGATGGGAGAGAGAGTGCAGAACATTTTGAGACCTATTTTCTAGTGGCACGATGGCGCAGCGGTAGATTTGCTGTGGATAAATGTGAGGTTATCCACTTTGGCGGCAAGAACAGGAAAGCAGAGTATTACCTGAATGGTGACCGATTGGGAGAAGGGGAGATGCAACGTGACCTGGGTGTCATGGTGCACCAGTCATTGAAAGCAAGCATGCAGGTGCAGCAGGCAGTGAAGAAAGTGAATGGTATGTTGGCATTCATAGCAAGAGGATTTGAGTTTAGGAGCAGGGAGGTTCTGCTGCAGTTATACAGGGCCTTGGTGAGACCGCAACTGGAGTATTGTGTGCAGTTTTGGTCTCCTAACCTGAGGAAAGACGTTCTTGCCTTAGAGGGAGTACAGAGAAGGTTCACCAGATTAATGCCTGGGATGGTGGGACTTGCATATGAGGAAAGACTGGATAGACTGGGCTTGTACTCGCTGGAATTTAGAAGACTGAGGGGGGATCTTATAGAAACATATAAAATTCTTAAGGGGTTGGAGAGGCTAGATGCGGGAAGATTGTTCCCGATGTTGGGGGAGTCCAGAACCAGGGGTCACAGCTTAAGGATAAGGGGGAAGTCTTTTAGGACCGAGATGAGAAAACATTTCTTCACACAGAGAGTGGTGAGTCTGTGGAATTCTCCGCCACAGAGGGTAATTGAGGCAAGTTCATTGGCTATATTTAAGAGGGAGTTAGATGTGGCCCTTGTGGCTAAAGGGATCAGGGGGTATGGAGAGAAGGCAGGTACAGGCTACTGAGCTGGATGATCAGCCATGATCATATTGAATGGCGGTGCAGGCTCGAAGGGCCGAATGGCCTACTCCTGCACCTATTTTCTATGTTTCTATGTTACAGCGCTTGCAGCGCCGGAGACCCGGGTTCGATCCCGACCACGGACGCTGTCTGTACGCAGTTTGTATGTTCTCCCCGTGACCGTATGGGTTTTCCCCGGCGCTTCATGCCGCGGGCACGGCACGGAGTTTAACATCGTGGAGCTTGCGATCCTTTGCCTGGGATCGACTGTAGAGAGCTCCAACTTGATGGGCCTGTGGACTTTAACATCGCGTAGCCCGCGGTCTCTGGTAAGAAGGGGTAGGCCATTTAGAACGGAGATGAGGAAAAACTTTTTCAGTCAGAGAGTTGTGAATCTGTGGAATTCTCTGCCTCAGAAGGCAGTGGAGGCCAAGTCACTGAATGCATTCAAGAGAGAGCTAGATAGAGCTCTTAAGGATAGCGGAGTCAGGGGGTATGGGGAGAAGGCAGGAACGGGGTACTGATTGAGAATGATCAGCCATGATCACATTGAATGGTGGTGCTGGCTCCAAGGGACGAATGGCCTCCACCTGCACCTATTGTCTATTGTCTATTGTCTATAAGAGGCCGCCGCGGGAGCTCCAGCCGCGGAGAGAGTTTCAACCGTCCCGACGCGGGAGTTTCGATCATCCCGACGTGAGGGCCTCGGACAGTCGGCAGCGGTGACTGCGGACGGTTCAACAGCCCCGACCGCGGGTGAACAAAGAGGAAGACGGTTGAACTTTATTACCTTCTATCACAGTGAGGAACGTGGAATTGGCTGTGGTGGACGTTTATGTTAAACTTTACTTTATGTGGGTGTGTCTTGTTGCTTTTCACTTAGTGTGGCTGTGTGGTAACTCAAATTTAATTGTACCTTAATTGGTACATGTGACAATAAATTGATTTTGAAATCTTGAATCTTGGAATTACATGCATTTTTCTTTTGCCTTGCAGATGTGGTTAAAGATTAAAGAACTCAAGATTATTTTTAAAAAAATTGGGTTGTCGTACATCGTTGAAATTCTACCTGACTGTGCTCCATGGATTACAACGTGCAGCCAGACTTCCAGTCAGGTAAACCACAACTCTGCAATCCTTGTACGATTGGATTTCAGCGGGGGGGGAAATGAGCGACGGAGAGGGGTGGGGGGGGGGGGGGGGGGGGGGAGGGTCGTGGGAGGGGGGGGGGTGTTTGGGGGGGGAGGTTATCAACATACATAGCAGAACAGGACGTTCCCTTAGGAAAGAGATGAGGAGGAATTTCTTTAGTCAGAGGGTGGTGAATCTGTGGAATTCTTTGCCACAGAAGGCCGTCAGTGGATATTATTTAAGGCAGAGATAGACAGATTCCTGATTAGTACGGGTGTCAGGGGTTACGGGGAGAAGGCAGGAGAATGGGGTTAGGAGGGAGAGATAGATCAGATTGAGTGGCGGGGTAGACTTGATGGGCCGAATGGCCTAATTCTGCTCCTATCGTTTATGACCTTTATGAGCATCTGCAGTTCCTTCCTAAGCACTACAAGTTTCTTTTGCTGATCGGAGATACCTCCAGCCACCCTCCCTCCACAGAGAGTTGCTGTTTGTACATCTTTTAAACTACTCAACATTTTAAATCGTTCAGTCATCAGGATCGTAGGAGAGTTTGACAAGATCGGTGCTGAGAAGAACGCTGGAAAATAAAATGAGGTTAAATTAATTGACCAC
Organism: Rhinoraja longicauda; assembly: GCF_053455715.1. Lineage (NCBI taxonomy): Eukaryota > Metazoa > Chordata > Chondrichthyes > Rajiformes > Arhynchobatidae > Rhinoraja > Rhinoraja longicauda. The sequence continues at coordinate 109,411,233 of NC_135954.1, read as the reverse complement.
AAGGAATCCTGCAGCCCCAGTCTGTTAATCCATTAACATGGGTATCTGTGTCAGAAGGAACTGCAGATGCTGGTTCAAACTGAAGGTAGACACAAAATGCTGGAGTAACTCAGCGGGATAGGCAGCATCTCTGGAGAGAAGGAATGGGTGACGTTTTGGGTCGAGACCTTTCTTCAGTCTTGATTAGTATGTGTGTCAGGGAGAGAAGGCAGGAGAATGGGGTTGAGAGGGCCAGATAGATCAGCCATGATTGAATGGTAGAGTAGATTTGATGGGCCAAATGGCCCAATTCTGCTACTATCACCAGGGGGCGCCGCACGATGGCTGCCTCGCCTGCAGTCTGTCTGTCCTTTTCAAACTCTTTTTGTTATTTTTGGTAAGTTTTAAAAGTTTGTGTAAATGTTCTCTGGTTTGTTTTACGTGGGGGGTGGAAGAGGTGATCGGGGGAAACTTTTTCTCAATCTCTTACCTTGCCGGAGATGCGATTGTTTTCCGGATCATATCTCCAGTCGCTCTGCGGCCTAACATCGCGGAGCTGGAGGTCTTGCCTGGGACTGACCTTGAGTCCCCGCGGGGGCGTGGACTTATCATCCGAGCCTGCGATCCCTCGCCTGGGATCGGCGCTCCGATGCAGCCTGTGGACTTCAACATCAGGAGCTCGCAGTCTCGGGTTGAGACCGGTCGGGAGCTCCAAAAGCTGCACGAGGTTCCATTGGTCCCGACCCGGGCTAGATCACCTGGCACGGGGGAGCTGAGATCCCCCGCCCCCCGATGAAGGAGCTTGATCGCCCCGACGAGGAAGGCTCGCCGCCGGCTACAAGATCATCCCGTCAACGGAAGACAATAGACAATAGACAATAGGTGCAGGAGGAGGCCATTCGGCCCTTCGAGCCAGCACCGCCATTCAATGTGATCATGGCTGATCAATCTCATTCAGTACCCCGTTCCTGCCTTCTCCCCATACCCCCTGACTCCGCTATCCTTAAGAGCTCTATCTAGCTCTCTCTTGAATGTATTCAGAGAATTGGCCTCCACTGCCCTCTGAGGCAGAGAATTCCACAGATTCACAACTCTCTGACTAAAAAAGTTTTTCCTCATCTCTGTTCTAAATGGCCTACCCCTTATTCTTAAACTGTGGCCCCTGGTTCTGGACTCCCCCAACATTGGGAACATGTTTCCTGCCTCTAACGTGTCCAACCCCTTAATAATCTTATACGTTTCGATAAGATCCCCTCTCATCCTTCTAAATTCCAGTGTATACAAACCTAGTCGCTCCAGTCTTTCAACATATGACAGTCCCGCCATTCCGGGAATTAACCTAGTGAACCTATGCTGCACGCCCTCAATAGCAAGAATATCCATCCTCAAATTTGGAGACCAAAACTGCACACAGTACTCCAGGTGTGTTCACAAAATGCTGGAGTAACTCAGCAGGTCAGACAGCATCTCGGGAGAGAAGGAATGGGTGACATTTCGGGTCGAGACCCTTCTTCAGACTCCAGGTGTGGTCCAGGTGTGGTCTCACTAGGGCCAGGTGTGGTCTCACTAGGGCCCTGTACAACTGCAGAAGGACCTCTTTGCTCCTATACTCAACTCCTCTTGTTATGAAGGTTAGCGCCCCCGACCACTGGAGGACAAAGAAGGGAGAGATTGAACTGTTTGTCACCTTCTATCACAGTGAGAAATGTGGAGCAGTCACTGTGATGGATGTTCATGTTAAAATTTATTTTGTGTCTTGTTGCTCTTTATTGGTATGACTGTACGGCAAATGAAGTACCTCGTATGTTGCAAAACATACTTGGCTAATAAAGTTTTATTGGGATTGGGATTGTGATTGTGATTGTGATTGTGATCACTTAAGAACATTTGCAATATTGTACTCAGTCCACTGGTGAACTCTAAGCGAATTGAGCTGATTGCAACCCTAATGTTTATTTGACATGATTATTTCCTTTGTGCATTATTATTTTCCAAGTAACTATATATATAATTTTAACACACATTCTCCAAAAGTTAAATCCTTCCTCACTCTTCATTTAACGTCTTAACAAATCTTTATAACTTACCAAGTTATAAATAGAAAAATGTACCAAAATGTACCAAAGCACCAATTTTTTTTCTCCATCTGCTTTCAAAAAGGTTCTATTCTTCAGATTCAGATATAACTGACTGCAGGCCCACAGCGAAGACATTTAACATAAACAATAGTACAGTCAGAAGGTAGACACAAAAAGCTGGAGTAACTCAATGGGACAGGCAGCATCTCTGGAGAGAAGGAATGGGAGGCGTTTCAGGTCGAGACCCTCTTCAGTCTGAAGAAGGATCTTGTCCCGAAACGTCACCCATTCCTTCTCTCCAGGGATGCTGCCTGTCCCACTGAGTTACTCCTGTTTTTTGTGTCTATCTTCGGTTTAAACCAGCATCTGCAGTTCCTTCCTGCACAATAGTACAGTCAGACTATGAGTGCCATGAAAGTTGTCTTCAGCTGCAAACGAAAGATGTAACATTGAAATGCTACAAAAGCACCTTTTCTCTGGGCTATCAGATTTCTCTGGGTGGTGTAAAATCATAAAAGGACTGGACAAGCTAGATGCAGGAAAAATGTTCCCAATGTTGGGGGAGTCCAGAACCAGGGGCCACACAGTCTAAGAATAAAGGGGAGGCCATTTAAAACTGAGGTGAGAAGAAACATTTTCACCCAGAGAGTTGTGAATTTGTGGAATTCTCTGCCACAGAGGGCAGTGGAGGCCAATTCACTGGGTGAATTTAAAAAAGAGTTAGATAGAGCTCTAGGGGCTAGTGGAATCAAGGGAAATGGGGAGAAGGCAGGCACGGGTTACTGATTGCATTTTTGACTTATGATATTTTCGATTTACGATGGGTTTATCGGAAGCTAACCCCATTGTAAATCGAGGAGCATCTGTATTGCCCTCTCCATCCCTCTGCTCCACTTCCCCAACCAGTTTGTTTCCATCTGCCCTCCACCTCTTAAGGTCGTGTGATCGGAGCAGAATTAGGCCATTCGGCCCATCAAGTCTGGTCTGCCATTCAATCATGGCTGATCTGTCTCTCCCTCCTAACCCCATTCTCCTGCCTTCTCCCCATAACCTCTGACACCCATACTAACTATTTCCCTCGTGATTCCCATAATAATAATAATAATAATAATAATAATAATAATAATAGTAATAATAATATTTAAAATATATATATATAATAATAATAATAATAATAATAATAATAATAATAATAATAATACATAATACATAAAAAAATATATATAATAATAAAAATAAAAAAAATAATAATAATAATAATAGTAATAATAATATTATTTATATAGCACTTTTCATGCAATTGAGTGTAGCCTAAAGTGCTTTCCACCAAAAATCAGACATATGTCTAAACAAAAAAATCAATTTAAAACAGTAAAGACATAGGCTGATAATAGCATACAAAGCACAAATTTATATAAAAATATAAAATGTAAAATGTAAAATTGAGAGTGTAAAAAGACAAACGAAGTAAAATCAGTTAAAAGGTTGATTAAAAAGATATGTTTTAACTGCCGTTTAAAAATGTCAACTGAGTGTGTGTCTTTCATAGCCCTGGGTCTGGGTATTACACAGCTTGGGGGCCTAGTTGAAAAAGGCTGCTTTACCAATGTTTTTATTGCTATGGCGTTGAGTGGCCAACTGGGCCAGCATCAGCAGACCTGAGCGCTCGGGTAGGGGCATATGGAAGGAGGGACTGTAAGATAAGCTGCCCCTAAGCCATTTAGAGCTTTGTAGACAAGAAGGAGGACTTTGTAGTCTATCCTTGATCTCACAGGGAGCCAATGAAGGGAGAATGATACTGGGGTGAGATGTTCCCTTTTCTTGGTATTTGTTAATTGTTATCAACTTCCTTGTCGGATGCCAGCAGTTTCTATTTAATTACCTCCAGGCTGTCACCACCTTCATCCTCCCCTCCCTAACATGGCTCCATCTTCCTTTCCATTGCCGGTCTCCACCGATCATCCACCTGCCTCTAACTCCCAGCTCCAACCCGTCCCCCTCCATTGCCTGGTTGTATCTGGCCCTCCGTCATTCACCCCTCCTCAGTACACTCATCACCTGCTCCCCCATGTTTCACCCCTGCCCCCCGTCTTTATACTCATGAGCTCATAGGTGACGGGAGCAGAATTAGGCCATTCGGCCCAACTCTGCCATTCAGTCATGGCTGATCTATCTCTCCCTCCCAACCCCATTCTCCTGCCTTCTCCCCATGACCTCTGACACCCGCACTGATCAAGAATCTATCTCTCTCTGCCTTAACAAATCCACTGACTTGGCCTCCACAGCCTTCTGTGGCAGAGAATTCCACGCTATCTTTCCTCTTCCACTCTCAGTCCTGATGCAGGGTTTTCGACCCAGAACATGGAGAATTCGGTTCCCCTGCATAGATGCTGTTCAATCTGCTGGTTTCCTCCAGCAGATTATTTGTTGCTCCAGACACCAGATCCTGCAATCATGTGTACAAAAACAAACGACCCTTCCCTTCTGCTGTCCCTCGGCTTGTACTCGCTGGAATTTAGAAGACTGAGGGGGGATCTTATAGAAACTTACAAAATTCTTAAGGGGTTGGACAGGCTAGATGCAAGAAGATTGTTCCCGATGTTGGGGAAGGTCCAGAACAAGGGGTCACAGTTTAAGGATAAGGGGGAAGTCTTTTAGGACTGAGATGAGAAAGTTTTTTTTCACACAGAGAGTGGTGAATCTGTGGAATTCTTTGCCACAGAAGGTAGTTGAGGCCATTTCATTGGCTATATTTAAGAGGGAGTTAGATGTGGCCCTTGTGGCTAAAGGGATCAGGGGGAATGGAGAGAAGGCAGGTACGGGATACTGAGTTGGATGATCAGCCATGATCATATTGAATGGCGGTGCAGGCTCGACGGGCCGAATGGCCTACTCCTGTACCTATTTTCTATGTTTCTATGTTTCTATGTCATCTATGGAAGGTGTTGTGATACTGCAAGGCCTACTTTGTAGTATCACAAGGACTACTTTGTTTGACTGCGTAGTAACGTGTATATAAGAGAATGAGGTGATTAGGTGGTCACTCTGGTTCCAGGTGGCCGTGGAATAAACAGCCTGGATTAAAGCTCCAGCTTTCTAACCTTTTAAACACGTGTACGTGTGGTCTGTCCAGAGTCATAACAAAGGTACAACAGATACCGGACCACAAAGTACAACAGAAGGAACATCTCACGTGCTGGGGACCTTGTCTACCCAATCTACCTCATTTGCAGTCCTTGCACTGAAAAAAAAAACTTTCCCCCTCACTTTAAACCTATAGAGACATAGTCATAGAGTGATACCGTGTGGAAACAGGCCCTTCGGCCCAACTTGCCCACACCGGCCCACCGTGTACCAAGCTACACTAGTCCCACCTGCCTGCGTATGGTCCATATCCCTCAAAACTTGTCCTATCCATTTACCTGTCCAACTGCTCTTAAAAGTTGGGATAGTCCCCGGCCTCAACTACCTCCTCTGGCAGCTTGTTCCATACACCCACCACCCTTTGTGTGAAAAGGTTACCCCTCAGATTCCTATTAAATCATTTCCCCTTCTCCTTAAACCTATGTCCTCTGGTCCTCGATTCACCGACTCTGGGCAAGAGACTCTGTGCGGTCTACCCGATCTATTCCTCTCATGATTTTATACATCTCCATAACATCGCCCCTCATCCTCGTGTGCTCTGAGGAATAGAGTCCTAGCTTGCTCAACCCCTCCTTTCGCTCAGGCCCTTGGGTCCTGGCAACGTCCTCATAAATTTTTCCTTCCCCCCTTTCGGGCTTGAGGTACTGGACAAAACTGGCGGTGCAGGAAGCTATTGTGGAGGGGAATGGATGGATATTATGTGTAGGAACCTTTTTCAAACTGAATCTGTACAAGGGTCCCAACCCGAAACATTATTTGTAGGAAACGAGTGGCAGATGCCACTCAATTTCAATTGAAGAAAGACACAAAATGCTGGAGTAACTCAGTGGGGTCAGGCAGCACCTCTAGAGAGAAGGAAAGGGTGACGTTTCGGGTGACGTGAAGGGGAAGGATATTCTTGCTATTGAGGGCGTGCAGCGTAGGTTTACTAGGTTAATTCCCGGAATGGCGGGAGTGTCACATGTTGAAAGACTGGAGCGACTAGGCTTGTATACACTGGAATTTAGAAGGATGAGAGGAGATCTTATCGAAACGTACAAGATTATTAAGGGGTTGGACACGTTAGAGGCAGGAAACATGTTCCCAATGTTGGGGGAGTCCAGAACAAGGGGCCACAGTTTAAGAATAAGGGGTAGGCCATTTAGAACTGAGATGAGGAAAAACTTTTTCAGTCAGAGAGTTGTGAATCTGTGGAATTCTCTGCCTCAGAAGGCAGTGGAGGCCAATTCTCTGAATGCATTCAAGAGAGAGCTAGATACAGCTCTTAAGGATAGCGGAGTCAGGGGGTATGAGGAGAAGGCAGGAACGGGGTACTGATTGAGAATGATCAGCCATGATCACATTGAATGGTGGTGCTGGCTCGAAGGGCGAATGGCCTCCTCCTGCACCTATTGTCGATTGTCTATTGTCTATTGAGACCCTTCTTCAGACTGAAGACAGAGACTCGACCCAAAACCTCACCCATTCCTTCTCTCCAGAGATGCTGCTTGTCCCGCTGAGTTACTCCAGCATTTTGTGTTTTGCTCAAGATTCCAGCATCTGCAGTTTCTTGTGGTCTCCTTTATGACATGTAGATCAATGATGGAGACCAGCATTTCCACACAACGGTTTCAAACCAAAAGCCTCTGAAAACCATTTTGGATCAGAAAGCTGCAATTCTTTTCTCTACGAGGCCAAAGCTTCAAAACGTGCCTCTTAGATTATTAGCAGAAACAGACAGCTCGTGTGATATGTCCCAAATATTCACACCAGGGTTAGAACAAATTGGAACATGTAGGAAGGAACCGCAGGTGCTGGTTTACAGCAAAGACAGACCCAAAGTGCTGGAGTAACTCAGCGGGACTGGCAGCATCTCTGGAGAGAAGAAAAGGGTGACGTTTTCGTGTCGAGACCCTTCTTCAGCCCGAGAGTTAGGGGAGTGGGAGACACGGAGATATGGAAGGCTAAGGTGTGAAAACAAGACATCAAAGGGGACGAAGCTCAAGGGAAATGTAGAATAGATCGTTGTGAGCTAGGGGAATATGACAACGAAGCATACAAAGATAAAATTTGATCGGGGGACAGTCAGACTGGTCGGAGAATAGGATGGGGAGGGATGGAGAAAGAGGGAAAGCAAAGGCTACTTGAAGTTAGAGAAGTCAATATTCTATGCTGCCTAACTTTTAAGTGTGGCATCACTCTGACAATGGAGGAGGCCCATGACAGAAAGGTCAGTGTGGAACGGGAGGGGGGAGTTAAAGTGTTTGGCAACCGGGAGATGGCGTAGGCCTAGTCGGACTGAGCGGGAAGTGTTCAGCGAAACGATCGCGGAGCCTGCGCTTGGTTTCGCCAATCTATAGAAGTCCACAGTTGGAATAGAAGATCCAGTAGATGAGGTTGGAGGAGGTGGAAGTGAACCTCTGCCTCATGTGAAGTCATTGATTTTTTTAAAAAACTAATTTTTAACAGCTAACCCAGCAAGCTAATAAATGTTTAGCTCTTTCTCTTAAAGATACCAATATTCCAATAGAGTTGAGCTGGGAAATGCTGATGGATGGTAGGAATGCCGGAGGGGTATATGAAGAAGGGTCTCGACCCGAAACGTTACCTAACCACGTTCTCCAGAGATGCTGGCTGACCAGCTGAGTCACTCCAGCACTTTGGTGTCCCTTTGGGGAATCACCAAGATGGCAGCACATTGTTCATTGTGCCCCATGGTTTTAACATGGGGATTACAGTGACATGGTTGCAGGAGGATCGGCACTGAGAACTGAAAAGTCAGGGTTATACGTCTTACCACTTTGGTGGTAAGAATAGGAAGGCAGATTATTATCTGGATGGTGTCAAGTTAGGAAAAGGGGACGTACAACGAGATCTGGGTGTCCTAGTGCACCAGTCACTGAAAGGAAGCATGCAGGTACAGCAGGCAGTGAAGAAAGCCAATGGAATGTTGGCCTTCATAACAAGAGGAGTTGAGTATAGGAGCAAAGAGGTCCTTCTGCAGTTGTACCAGGGCCCTAGTGAGACCGCACCTGGAGTACTGTGTGCAGTTTTGGTCTCCAAATTTGAGGAAGGATATTCTTGCTATTGAGGGCGTGCAGCGTAGGTTAATTCCCGGAATGGCGAGACTATCATATGTTGAAAGACTGGAGCGACTAGGCTTGTATACACTGGAATTTAGAAGGATGAGAGGAGATCTTATCGAAGCGTATAAGATTATTAAGGGGTTGGACACTTTAGAGGCAGGAAACATGTTCCCAATATTGGGGGAGTCCAGAACAAGGGGCCACAGTTTAAGAATAAGGGGTAGGCCATTTAGAACGGAGATGATGAAAAACCTTTTTCAGTCAGAGAGTTGTAAATCTGTGGAATTCTCTGCCTCAGAAGGCAGTGGAGGCCAATTCTCTGAATGCATTCAAGAGAGAGCTAGATAGAGCTCTTAAGGATAGCGGAGTCAGGGGGTATGGGGAAAAGGCAGGAACGGGGTACTGATTGAGAATGATCAGCCATGATCACATTGAATGGCGGTGCTGGCTCGAAGGGCCAAATGGCCTCCTCCTGCACCTATTGTCTATTGTCTATTGTCCTATGGAAAGGACAGGCAGGTGGGCAGAGGCGGTGGGGTAGCTCTGTTGGTGAGGGATGAAATTCAGTCCCTTGCGAGGGGTGGCACAGGGACTGACGATGTAGAGTCACTGTGGATGGAATTGAGGAATTGTAAAGGTAAGAAGACACTAATGGGAGTTATCTACAATCCCCCAAACAGTAACCTGGATATAGGGTGCAAGTTGCAACAGGAGTTAAAACTGGCATGTAACAAAGGTAATCCCACTGTGGTCATGGGAGATTTCAATATGCAGATAGACTGGGAAAATCAGGTTGGTTCTGGACTCCAGGAAAGGGAGTTTGTAGAGTGCCTCCGAGATGGATTCTTAGAGCAGCTTGAACTGGAGCCTACCAGAGAGAAGGCAATTCTGGATTTAGTGTTGTCCAATGAACCAGATTTAATAAGGGAACTGAAGGTAAAGGAACCGCTTGGAGGTAGTGACCATAATATGATTGGTTTTAATCTGCAATTTGAGAGGGAGAAGGTTAAATCGGTGTTGCAGTTGAACAAAGGGGACTATGAAGGCATGAGAAAGGGATCCTGGCAGGAATGACGGTTGAAACAGCAATGGCAGGAATTTCTGGGCATAATCCAGAAGACGCAGGATCATTTCATTCCAAAGAGGAAGAAAGATTCTAAGGGGAGCAAGAGGCAACCGTGGCTGACAAGGGAAGTTAGAAACGGAATAAAACTAAAAGAAAAGCTGTATAAGATAGCAAAGAGTAGCGGGAAGCCAGAGGAGTGGGCAACTTTCAAATGACAACAGAATGTAACAAAAAGAGCAATATGGGCTGAAAAGATGAAGTACGAGGGTAAGCTGGCCGAGAATATAAAGAAGAATAGTAAAAGCTTCTTTAGGTATGTTAAGAGAAAAAGATTAGTAAAGACAAATGTGGGTCATAGAAACATAGAAACATAGAAAATAGGTGCAGGAGAAGGCCATTCGGCCCTTCGAGCCTGTACGCACCGCCATTCAATATGATCATGGCTGATCATCCAGCTCAGTATCCTGTACCTGCCTTCTCTCCATACCCCCTGATCCCTTTAGCAAAAAGGGCCACATCTAACTCCCTCTTAAATATAGCCAATGAACTGGCCTCAACTACCTTCTGTGGCAGAGAATTCCACAGACTCACCACTCTCTGTGTGAAGAAATGTTTTCTCATCTCGGTCCTAAAAGACTTCCCCCTTATCCTTAAGCTGTGACCCCTGGTTCTGGACTCCCCCAACATCGGGAACAATCTTCCCGCATCTAGCCTCTCCAACCCCTTAAGAATTTTATATGTTTCTATAAGATCCCCCCTCAGTCTTCTAAATTCCAGCGAGTACAAGCCCAGTCTATCCAGTCTTTCCTCATATGAAAGTCCCGCCATCCCAGGGATCAATCTGGTGAACCTTCTCTGTGCTCCCTCTAAGGCAAGAACGTTTTTCCTCAGGTTAGGAGACCAAAACTGCACACAATACTCCAGGTGCGGTCTCACCAAGGCCCTGTACAACTGCAGCAGAACCTCCCTGCTCCTAAACTCAAATCCTCTTGCTATGAATGCCAACATACCATTCGCTTTCTTCACTGCCTTGAAGTCCCTTGAAGGCAGAAACGGGTGAAATTATTATGGGAACAAGGAAATGGCAGAAGAGTTGAACAGGTACTTTGGTTCTGTCTTCACTAAGAAAGACACAAACAATCTCCCAGATGTACTAGAGAATCTAGGGAGACAGAGGAACTGAAAGAAATTTGCATTAGGCTAGAAATGTTATTGGGTAGACTGATGGGACTGAAGGCTGATAAATCCCCAGGGCCTGATGGTCTGCCTCCCAGGGTACTCAAGGAGGTGGCTCTAGAAATCGTGGACCCATTGGTGATCATTTTCCAATGTTCTATAGATTCAGGATCAGTTCCTGTGGATTGGAGGGATGAGATTGAATGTTATCCCACTTTTCAAGAAAGGAGGGAGAGAGAAAACGGGGAATTATAGACCAGTTAGCCTGACATCAGTGGAGGGGAAGATGCTGGAGTCAATTATAAAAGAAGTAATAACGGCACAATATAAAATTATTAAAGGACTGGACAAACTAGATGCAGGAAAAATGTTCCCAATGTTGGGGGAGTCCAGAACCAGGGGCCACAGTCTAAGAAGAAAGGGGAGGCCATTTAAAACTGAGATGAGAAAAAACTTTTTCACCCAGGGAGTTGTGAATTTGTGGAATTCTCTGCCACAGAAGGCAGTGGAGGCCAATTCACTGGATAAATTTAAAAGAGAGTTAGATAGAGCTCTAGTGGCTAGCGGAATCAAGGGATATGGGGAGAAGGCAGGCACGGGTTACTGATTGTGGATGATCAGCCATGATCACAATGAATGGCGGTGCTGGCTCAAAGGGCCAAATAGACAATAGACAATAGACAATAGGTGCAGGAGTAGGCCATTCGGCCCTTCGAGCCATCACCGCCATTCAATGTGATCATGGCTGATTATTCTCAATCAGTACCCTGTTCCTGCCTTCTCCCGATACCTCCTGACTCCGCTATCCTTAAGAGCTCTATCTAGCTCTCTCTTGAATGCCTCCTCCTACACCTACAAATGGCCTCCTCCTACACCTATTTTATGTTTCTGGGTTTCTGCGTTTCCCAGAGACGCATTTAACCACAATGAACAAAATCAAAGACCACATAAAAATGAAGCTTTTTATACAAGCTGCTCAAGAATAAAGGAGGGCATCTGTGCTTGGAGTCTGGGAATGTGGATGCGTACTAAATGAGGACAGTTTTCTCCAGGGAGATGGACATGGAGGATAATGAGATCAATGTGAAGAATATTAATATGCAAGATAGATACAAAAAGCTGGAGTAACCCAACGGGTCAGACAGCATCTCTGGAGAAAAGGAATAGGTGATGTTTCGGGTCGAGACCCTTCTTCAGACTGAGAGTCAGGGGAAAGGGAAACGAGAGATATAGACGGTGATGTAGAGAGATATAGAACAAATGAATGAAAGATACGCAAAAAAGTAACGATGATAAAGGGAACAGGCTGTCAGCTGTGGGCTAGGTGAAAACGAGTTACAGACAATGAGACTCAACAAGACGACTTTGAAGCTGGTACGACTTGGGTGGGGGATGGATGGAGAGAGAGGGGATGCCGGGGTTACTTGAAGTTGGAGAAATCAATATTCATACCGCTGTGTTGTAAGCTACCCAAGTGAAATATGAGGTGCTGCTCCTCCAATTTGCGTTTAGCCTCACTCTGACAATGGAGGAGGCCCAGGACAGGAAGGTCCGTGTGGAAATGGGAGGGGGAGTTAAAGTGTTTAGCAACCATGAGATCGCCTAGGCCCAGGTGGACTGAGCGAAGGTGTTCAGCGAAATGATCGCCGAGCCTGTGCTTGGTCTCACCGATGTAGAAGAGTCTACACCTTGAACAACGGATACAGTAGATGAGGTTTGGAGGAGGTGCAAGTGAACCTCTGCCTCACCCTGAAAGGACTGTCGGGGTCCCTGGACACAGTCGAGGGAGGAGGTACAACGATACCTGTTGCATCTTCTGCGGTTGCAGGGGAAGGTACCTGGGGAGGGGGTGGTTTGGGTGGGAAGGGACGAGTTAACCAGGGAGTTGCGGGGTGAACGGTCTCTGCGGAAGGCGGAAAGGAGTGGAGATGGAAAGATGTGACTAGTTGGAGGATTGTCTTTTGTAAGCGGCGGCCGATGGGGTGAAAGTCAAAGACTAGGGGGACTCTGTCTCTGTTGCGGGGAGGGGGAGCAAGGGCGGATCTGCGGGGTACCGAGGAGACAGGTGTGAGGGCCTCATCTGTGATGGAAGAGGGGAAACCCCGTTCCCTAAAGAGTGAGGACATACTCTGCCATTTTGCGTCTATCTTCAGTTTAAACCAGCATCTGCAGTTCCTTCCCACATACAGTACCTCTACCATCTGTGTCGTTTGCTTTTCAAGCACAACAATTCGATACGATACTATAACACTGTATTTATCCCAGGAGGGAAATTGACCTGCCAACAGTCATAAAAACACATGATCCACGAAATTAAAGTGGCGAGTCGAAAGGAGTGGGGGGGGGGGGGGGGGGGGGGAGTCAGTCTACCCCATGACAGAAGGGGGAGGAGTTGTACAGTTTGATAGCCACAGGGAAGAAGGATCTCCTGTGGCGTTCTGTGCCGCATCTCGGTGGAACCGGCCTGTTGCTGAAGGTGCTCCTCAGGTTGGCCTAGTGTGTCACGGAGGGGGGATTAGCACATTCCTGGACGTGTCACAACAGCAGCAACTCTTCATGGCAAAATGCAGGTGACTGAACTTTTTACATGCCCTGCATCAGAGTACACAAAGACACCTCTGTTGAAACAATCCGATAAAATCTTTTACTGCTCAATTATAGGGCTGATTATATTCCAAGAATTAAGGGTGGTCTGATTATGCACAGATACCTGTTTTAGACACAAAATGCTGGAGTAACTCAGCGGGACAAGCAGCTTCTCTGGACAGACAGAATGGGCGACGTTTCGGGTCCAGACCCTTCTGCAGTCTGAAGAAGGGCCTCAACCCGAAACGTCACCCATTCCTTCTCTCCAGAGATGCTGCCTGTCCCGCTGAGTTACTCCGGCATTTCGTGTCTACCTTCAGTTTAAACCAGCATCTGCAGTTCCTTCCGACACAGATACCCATGTTAATGGATTAACAGACTGGGGCTGCAGGGTTCCTTGTGGTCAATTAATATACCTCATTTCATTTTCCAGCGTTCTTCACAGCACCGATCTTGTCAAACTGATCCTACAATCCTGATGACTGAACGATTTAAAACGTTGAGTAGTTTAAAAGATGTACAAACAGCAACTCTCTGTGGAGGCAGGGTGGCTGGAGGTATCTCCGATCAGCAAAAGTGATGGTCATAAGTGATAGGAGCAGAATTAGGCCATTCGGCCCATCAAGTCTACTCCGCCATTCAATCATGGCTGATCTATCTCTCCCTCCTAACCCCACTTTCCTGCCTTCTCCCCATAACCCCTGACACCCGTACTAATCAGGAATCTATCTATCTCTCCCACAAAAATATCCACTGACTTGGCCTCCACAGCCTTCTGCAGCAAAGAATTCCACAGATTCACCACCCTCTGACTAAAAGAAATTCCCGCTCATCTTCTCCCTAAAGGAACGTCCTTTAATTTTGAGGCTGTGACCTCTGGTCCCACTAGTGGAAACATCCTCTCCACATCCACTCTATCCAGGCCTTTCACTATTCTGTATGTTTCGATGAGGCCCCCCCCCCCCCCTCATTCTTCTAAACTCCAGTGAGTACAGGCCCAGTGCCGACAAACGATCATCATAAGTTAAACTACTCATTCCTGGGATCATTCTTGTAAACCTCCTCTGGACCCTCTCCAGAGCCAGCACGTCCTTCCTCAGATATGGTGACCAAAATTGCTCGCAATATTCCAACGGCCTGACCAACACCTTATAGAGCCTCAGCCTTACATCCCCCGTTTTTTATTATAGCCCTCGTGGTATAAGTGGGGCACGGTGGCGCAGCGGTAGAGTTGCTGCCTTACAGCGCTTACAGCGCCGGAGGCTCAGGTTCGATCTGTACGGAGTTTGTACGTTCTCCCCGTGACCTGCGTGGGTTTTCTCCGGGATCTTCGGTTTCCTCCCACACTCCAAAGACGTCCAGGTTTGTAGGTTAAGGTTGTAGGTTAATTGGATTGGTATAATTGTAAATTGTCCCTAGTTTGTGTAGGATAGTGTTGGTGTGCGGGGATCGCTGGTCGGTGCGGACTCGGTGGGCCGAAGGGCCGGTTTTTGCGCTGTTTCTATAAACTAAACTAAACTAAACTAAACATTGCGTTTTCTTTCCTTACTCGATTCAACTTGCAGATTAGCTTTTTAGGAATCCTGCACCAGCAGTCCCAAGTCCCTTTGCACCTCCGATTTCTGGATTCTCTCCCCATTTGGAAAATAGTCTACGCCTTTATCCCCACTAGCAAAATACACTCCACTCCACTCCACCACTCTTTGCTACTCTATATTCCAACGGCCACTTCTCTGCCCACTCTCCCAACCTGTCCAAGTTCTTCCAATGACTTGGATGAAGGGATTAAAAGCACCATTCGCAAATTTGCAGATGATACAAAGCTGGGTGGCAGTGTGAACTGTGAGGAAGATGCTATGATGTTGCAGGGTGACTTGGACAGGTTGTGTGAGTGAGCGGATGCATGGCAGATGCAGTTTAATGTGGATAAGTGTGAGGTTATCCACTTTGGTGGTAAGAATAGGAAGGCAGATTATTATCTGAATGGTGTCAAGTTATGAAAAGGGGACGTACAATGAGATCTGGATGTCCTGGTGCATCAGTCACTGAAAGGAAGCATGCAGGTACAGCAGGCAGTGAAGAAAGCCAATGGAATGTTGGCCTTCATAACAAGAGGAGTTGAGTAAAGGAGCAAAGAGGTCCTTCTGCAGTTGTACAGGGCCCTAGTGAGACCGCACCTGGAGTACTGTGTGCAGTTTTGGTCTCCAAATTTGAGGAAGGATATTCTTGCTATTGAGGGCGTGCAGCGTAGGTTTATTAGGTTAATTCAAGGAATGGCGGGACTGTCGTATGTTGAAAGACTGGAGCGACTAGGCTTGTATACACTGGAATTTAGAAGGATGAGAGGGGATCTTATCGAAACATATAATATTATTAAGGGATTGGACACGCTAGAGGCAGGAAACATGTTCCCAATGTTGGGGGAGTCCAGAACCAGGGGCCACAATTTAAGAATAAGGGGTAGGCCATTTAGAACGGAGATGAGGAAAAACTTTTTCAGTCAGAGAGTTGTGAATATGTGGAATTCTCTGCCTCTGAAGGCAGTGGAGGCCAATTCTCTGAATGCATTCAAGAGAGAGCTAGATAGAGCTCTTAAGGATAGCGGAGTCAGGGGGTATGGGGAGAAGGCAGGAATGGGGTACTGATTGAGAATGATCAGCCATGATCACATTGAATGGTGGTGCAGGCTCGAATGGCCTCCTCCTGCACCTATTGTCTATTGTCTATTGTCTATTGTCTATTGTAGAGCCCCTGCTTTCTCTACACTACCTTCCCCTCCACCTTGTTTCGTATCATCCGCAATCTTGGCCACAAAGCCTTCAATCCCCTCGTCCAAATAGGTGTATTGCTCCTAGGTCCCTTGCTTTGAGTCAATAATCTCTTACGTCTGCATCTGCAATTCCATATATAATCCTGCTATCCAGACCACCTAATTGCTGAGGTGTTTCAAACCAGGACATCCGAATTGCCCTTCCATTCTCTCTCCCATCACAGACGAGGCCTTCACACGTGTCTCCTCGGTACCCCGCAGCTCCGCCCTCGCCCCCCCTTCCCCAGTCGCAACAGGGACAGAGTCCCCCTAGTCCTTACCTTCCACCCCATCAGACGTCGCATACAGCACATAGTCTTCCGGCATTTTCGCCACCTCCAACGGGACCCCACCAGTAGCCACATCTTCCCATCTCCATCCCTTTCCGCAGAGACCGTTCCCTCCGCAACTCCCCGGTCAACCCGTCCCTTTGCACCCAAACCACCCCCTCCCCAGGTACTTCCCCCTGAAACCGCAGGAGATGCAACACCTGTCCCTTTATCTCCCCCCTCGACTCCATTCAAAGACCCTGATAGTCTTTTCAGGTGAGGCAGAGGTTCACCTGCACCTCCTCCAACCTCATCTACCGTATCTACTGTAATCAAGGTGTGGACTCTTATACATCGGCGAGACCAAGCGCAGACTGGGTGATCGTTTCGGTGCACACCTTCGCTCAGTACTCCTGGACCTACCTGATCTCACGGTTGCCAAACACTTTAACTCCCACTCACATTCCCACTCTGACCTTTCTGTCAGAGTGAGGCCCAGCGCAAATTGGAGGAACAGCACCTCATATTTCGCTTGGGCCGCTTACACCCCAGTGGTATGAACATTGACTTCTCTAACTCCGTGACCCTTACTTTCCCCCTCTCTCTGTCCTTCCCCCACCCTAGTTCTCCGACCCATTTCACTGTCCTCCTGATTCAATATCTCTGATTGTATGTCTTGTTGTCACCTTCCCCACTGCTAACAATGAACCATTCTACAATTCCTTTACCATCGTCTGCTTTGAACGATCATCTTTACACC
Source organism: Rhinoraja longicauda (assembly GCF_053455715.1). Classification (NCBI taxonomy): domain Eukaryota; kingdom Metazoa; phylum Chordata; class Chondrichthyes; order Rajiformes; family Arhynchobatidae; genus Rhinoraja; species Rhinoraja longicauda. The sequence goes on along the minus strand of NC_135954.1, from coordinate 109,394,301 downwards.
TTACCCCTCCATATCTCTAGACTCTCTCTCCCCTGACTCTCAGTCTGAAGAAGGGTCTCGACCTGAAACGTCACCCATTCCTTCTCTCCAGAGATGCTGCCTGTCCCGTTGAGTTACTCCAGCATTTTGTGTCCATCTCCCATCAGACATTGTGGCCTCAGTATTCCTTCTGAACTTCACCCACAGCCCCATTCTTTCCTCGATAACATGCTGGGGCTGTTATCTATATACTAAAACTCTCGTTCGTTTGTTTGTTTGTTTGTTTGTTTGTTCCTGAAGTCCAGCCATAACGGTGCCCGATAGCGCGACAATTTTAGGCCCACCTTACTCACCGTCATCCCTTTGGTGCTAATGGAAGAAGTTTCATTGAAATCGGTGTTATATTTTTAAAGTTATTCACATTTTAAAGTTTAAATCCATCTCCTAGGGAGGGAGGGGTTGGAAACGGGGGAGGAGGGAGGGGGGGAGGGGAGGGGGAGGGGAGGGGGGAGGGGAGGGGGGAGAGGGGGCGAGGGGGAGGGTGGGGGGAAGGAAGGGGGGATGGGGGGAGGGATGGGGAGAAGGGGGGAGGGGAGGGGTGGAGTGGAGGGGGGAGAAGGGAGGAGGGACGAGGGGAAGGGGGAAGGGGGAGGGGGAGGGGGAGAGGAGGGAGGGAGCTGGGGGGAGGGGGAAGAGGGAGTGGGGGAGTGGGGGGGAGAGGGGAGGGAGGGAGGGGGGAGGGAGGGGGGAGGAGAGGGTGCTGCACCAATGCTGGAGAGGTTTGGGCCTAGCGGTCTCCAATTGGTCCAGTGTGCCTATATGAGTCAACGTCCCCATATTTGCCGACAACGCACATCCCTACAGCTCTATTGTTGTTCCCAAACTCATGATTCATCCACATTGTCAGATGTTTTGTCCAACATCAAACAATAATAACATGGATCTACATACTCATGAGGGCATTACTGATAGGAGCAGAATTAGGCCATTCGGCCCATCAAGATATGAAAATGGGAAGATGTGGTGTGGGGTCCCAATGTTCCCAGTGTTGGGGGAGTCCAGAACCAGGGGCCACAGTCTAAGAATAAAGGGGAGGCCATTTAAAACTGAGGTGAGAAGAAACTTTTTCACCCAGAGAGTTGTGAATTTGTGGAATTCTCTGCCACAGAGGGCAGTGGAGGCCAAGTCACTGGATGTATGTAAGAGAGAGTTAGATAGAGCTCTAGGGGCTAGTGGAATCAAGGGATATGGGGAGAAGGCAGGCACAGGTTACTGATTGTGGATGATCAGCCATAATCACAATGAATGGCGGTGCTGGCTCAAAGGGCCGAACGGCCTCCTCCTGCACCTATTGTCTATGTTTCACGTTGAAAGTGCTGGAAAATGTCAGAGAGTGATGTGTTGAAGGTGGATGCTGGTGGGGTGAAAGGTGAGGAACTCTGTCATTGTTTCATCCAGAGGGAGGTGTAGTGAGATAATCCAGTATCTGCAATTTAAAGCAGTATCTGCAGTTTAATCCAGTATCTGCAGTTTAAACCAGCATCTGCAATTTATTCCAGTATCTGCAGTTTAATCCAGCATCTGCAATTTAATCCAGTATCTGCAATTTATTCTAATATCTGCAATTTAAAGCAGCATCTACAGTTTAATCCAGCATCTGCAGTTTAAACCCGTATCTGCAGTTTAATCCAGTATCTGCAGTTTAATCCAGTATCTGCAGTTTAATCCAGTATCTGCAGTTTAATCCAGTATCTGCAGTTTAATCCAGTATCTGCAGTTTAATCCAGTATCTGCAGTTTAATCCAGTATCCTCAGTTTAATCCAGTATCTGCATTTTAAACCCGTATCTGCAGTTTAATCCAGTATCTGCAGTTTAATCCAGTATCTGCAGTTTAGTCCAGTATCTGCAGTTTAAACCAGCATCTGCAGTTAAAAGCAGTATCTGCAGTTTAAAGGAGCATCTGCAGTTAAAAGCAATATCTGCAGTTTAAACCAGCATCTGCAGTTTAATCCAGTATCTGCAGTTGAAAGCAACAACTGCAGTTTAAACCAGTATCTGCAGGTTAATCCAGTATCTGCAGTTGAATCCAGTATCTGCAGTTTAATCCAGTATCTGCAGTTTAATCCAGTATCTGCAGTTTAATCCAGTATCCTCAGTTTAATCCAGTATCTGCAGTTTAAAGCAACAACTGCTGTTTAATCAAGTATCTGTAGTTTAAAGCAGTATCCTCAGTTTAATCCAGTATCTGCAGTTTAAAGCAGTATCTGCTGTTTAATCCAGTATCTGCAGTTTAAAGCAGCGTGTGCAGTTGCTTCCTACACATGTTCCATTCTGTTCTCCTCCCCCCCCCCCCCCCCACACACAGTGATGGCTTCCGCTGCAAGACTGTGGCCCGGAGTTCCGTGCTGTTTAAAGCAACAACTGCAGTTTAAACCAGTATCTGCAGGTTAATCCAGTATCTGCAGTTTCAAGCAGTATCTGCTGTTAAATCCAGTATCTGCAGTTTAAAGCAGTATCTGCAGTTTAATCCAGTATCTGCAGTTTAAAGCAGTATCTGCAGTTTAAAGCAGTATCTGCCGTTTAATGCAGTATCTGCAGTTTAAAGCAGTATCTGCAGTTTAAAGCAGTATCTGCAGTTTAATCCAGTATCTGCAGTTTAATCCAGTATCTGCAGTTTAAAGCAGTATCTGCAGTTTAAACCAGTATCTGCAGTTTAATCCAGTATCTGCAGTTTAAAGCAGTATCTGCAGTTTAAACCAGTATCTGCAGTTTAATCCTGTATCTGCAGTTTAAAGCAGTATCTGCAGTTTAAAGCAGTATCTGCAGTTTAATCCAGTATCTGCAGTTTAAAGCAGGGTGTGCAATTGCTTCCTACACATGTTCCAATCTGTTCTCCTCCCCCCCCCCCCCCCCACACACACAGTGATGGCTTCCGCTGCAAGACTGTGGCCCGGAGTTCCGTGCTGTGACTGAGGCGTCTTTGCAACATGTTCAGCGTGGACGACCTCCTGCTTGCTCATGGCTACCAGCTGCCGAGGAGAAGTCCATCGGGGCAGCCCGTGTGCGCCTCCTCTTCCTGCTCCGGCCGCCGCCTGGAGGCCGAGTGCCGGCCCAGCTCAGGGCGGGTCGCAGTCGACGTCGGCCACAGAGACAGAGACAGAGACAGAGACAGAGACAGAGACAAAGACAGCGCCCCCGAGCCGGCTCTGCCTCCTCTCTCATCCCAGCAGCCCCGGTAAGTCGAGCTTCCACCCCACCCTGTGTGTAACACAGGCACTCCCGCTAGCTCGGAACTGATGGGAGCAGCGTTAGGTCATTCGGCCCATCACGTCTACTCCACCATTCAATCATGACTGGCTGATCTATCTCTCCCTCCTGACCCCACTCTCCTGCCTTCTCGCCATAACCCCTGACACCCGTACTGATCAAGAACCTGCAGGATGTGCTGGAATTGGAGAGGGACCAGAGGAAGTGGATGGATGAAGGGGATAGATGAAGGGGAACCAGTGGATGTAGTGTATCTAGACTTTCAGAAAGCCTTTGATAAGGTCCCACACGTGAGATTGGTGAGCAAAATTAGAGCACAGGGTGTTGACATGGATAGAGTATTGGTCCTCTTCAGAATGGCAGGCAGTGGCGAGTGGAGTGCCGCAAGGCTCGGTGTTGGGGCCGCAACTGTTTACCATATATATTAATGATTTGGAAGAAGGAATTAGAAGTAACACTAGAAAGTTGGCGGATGACACAAAGATGGGTGGCAGTGTAAACTGCGAAGAGGATGTTAGGAGGTTGCAGGGTGACCTGGACAGGTTGAGTGAGTGGGCAGATGCGTGGCAGATGCAGTACAATATAAATAAATGTGAGGTTATCCACTTTGGCGGCAAAAACAAGGAGGCAGATTATTATCTCAATGGTGTCAGGTTAGGTAAGGGGGAAGTGCAGCAAGACCTGGGTGTCCTTGTACACCAGTCACAGAGTTGGCGTGCAGGTACAGCAGGCAGTGAAGAAAGCTAATGGCATGTTGGCCTTCATAACGAGAGGATTTGAGTATAGGAGTAAAGAGGTTCTTCTGCAGTTTTATAGGGCCCTGGTAAGACCACATCTGGAGTATTGTGTACAGTTTTGGTCTCCTAATTTGAGGAAGGACATCCTTGTAATTGAGGCAGTGCAGCGTAGGTTCACGAGATTGTTCCCTGGGATGGCGGGACTGTCATATGAGGAAAGATTGAAAAAACTAGGCTTGTATTCACTGGAGTTTAGAAGTATGAGAGGGGATCTTATAGACATATGAAATTACAAAAGGACTGGACAAGCTAGATGCAGGAAAAATTTTCCCAATGTTGGGCGAGTCCAGAACCAGGGGCCACGGTCTTAGAATTAAGGGGAGGCAATTTTAAACTGAGGTGAGAAGGAACTTTTTCACCCAGAGAGTTGTGAATTTGTGGAATTCTCTGCCACAGAGGGCAGTGGAAGCCAAATCGGTTGGATTTAAGAGAGTTAGATAGAGCTCTAGGGGCTAGTGGAATCAAGGGATATGGGGAGAAGGCAGGCACGGGTTATTGATTGTGGATGGTCAGCCATGATCACAATGAATGGTGGTGCTGGCTCTGCATCAGCCAGCGGTCACGTGCTTCCGCTCCACCAATGGTGGGCCGGGAGGCGGGTTGCTCGGCAACCTCCGTTAGGCGGTTCCCGGGCCTCCGGGTCTACACCGTCTGGGCCTACATTGTTCGGGCCTACAGTGTCCGGGCCTACAGTGTCCGGGCCTACAGTGTCCGGGCCTACAGTGTCCGGGCCTACAGCGGCCCTCGGGCCTAATACGGGACAAGGGCGGTCCCGTACGGGACAAACCAATTTAGCCCAATATATGGGATGTCCCGGCTAATACGGGACAGTTGGCAACGCTACAAGTATCTCAGTGCAGCAAAGTACTTTGTTTTGCAAACAACTCAGTGGAATCATACAGCAGACCTCACCTAGGCGGTCCACAAGTGTCCACAAAGTTATAAAAGTTCACTGAGCATCCCTGTCTACTGCTTGCCGCCACACGTGGCCACAAACTCCCCCCCCCCGCCCTAAACAACCCCCCCCACCCCCACCGGGACACCCCGTCGTTCTCAGCGGCCTTCCTCTCTCTCCCCAATGGCCTCCCTTGGCTCTCCAATTGCTCTCCCTCGGCTCTCTGACGCCCCCTCGCTCTCGACGGCCCTCCTCGTTCTGGATGGTCCTCCTCGTTCTGGACAGTCCTCCTCGCTCTCCGACCCCTCCCCCCTCGTTCTTTCACGGCCTTTCTCTCTCTCCGACGGTGCTCCTCGCTCTCCAACGCCCCCCTCATTCTACTCCGGCCCTTCTCTCTCTCCGATCTCTCCCAGCGCTCCCCGACTCTCCTCCTCACTCTCCGACACCCCCCTTACTCTCCGACACCCCCCTCACTCTCCGACACCCCCCTCACTCTCCGACATCCCCCTCACTCTCCGACACCCCCCTCACTCCCCGACACCCCCCTCACTCCCCGACACCCCCCTCACTCTCCGACACCCCCCTCACTCTCCGACACCCCCCTCACTCTCAGACACCCCCCTCACTCTCCGACACCCCCCTCACTCTCCGACACCCCCCTCACTCTCCGATGGCCCTCCTCACTCCGGCAGTCGCTCGCGGGTCCCTCCTTGCTCTTGCGGCGAGGGTCCTGTCGTCATCCGCGGTGGGCGAGCCCGGGCCTACCGGAGGGCTTGGCCCCCGCTCACTAGGAACATCCCCGGCCACACTGACTGTGGTTTAGAAGGATGTGGGCCAAACTCGGCCTGATGGGACTAGTGCAGGTGGGGAACCATGGTCGGCATGAGCAAGCTAGGCCGAAAAGCCTGTTTCCAGTCTGCATGGTTCTATGACTGAAAGGGTTACTGAAGTTCCTTGGTTGAAAGCTGATGGCCTGAGCCATATCGACATTGTGAACGAGGAGGTGTGGGCAGTGTTGAAGTGCAAAGTGGTGCACGAATGGCTGGACTTGACCAAGTGAATCCTAGGATGTTTTAATATAGTTTAGCTTGGAGATACAGCGCGGAAACAGGCCCTTCGGCCCACCGGGTCCTCGCCAACCAGCGATCCCCGCACACTAACACTATCCTATTTGGGCAATAAATATTAATGTTGACCACTTAAACTTGCAATCAGATTTTGCATTTGCAGCAACTACGTAATGCAGTTTACAACCCAGTGGTACGAATATTGATTTCTCCAACTTCAAGTAGCCCCTGCATCCCCTCTCTCTCCGTCCCTCCCCCACCCAAGTTATACTAGCTTCAAAGTCGTCTCGTTGAGTCTAATTGTCTGCAACTCATTTTCACCTAGCCCACACAGCTCACAATGGCCTGTTTCCTTGATTATCGTTACCTTTTTTGCAAATCTTTCATTCATTTGTTCTATATCTCTCTACACCGCCGTCTAAATCTCTCGTTTCCCTTTCCCCCGACACTCAGTCCGAAGAAGGGTCTCGACCCGAAACGTCACCTATTCCTTCTCTCCACAGATGCTGCCCGACCCGCTGAGTTACTCCAGCTTTTTGTGTCTGTCTTCAGTGAAGCTTTTGCCTCCATTTTCAATTCATGGGAATCTTTCTTTGGGTATTTTTATGCAATACTTTCTCTTGGACATAGTGTAAACCAAATTGTTTAAAGATAAAAAGAAATGCAGTTGTAGAGGCATAGAGCAATACAGTGTATTGTGAATCTGTGGAATTCTCTGTCTCAGAAGGCAGTGGAGGCCAATTCTCTGAATACATTCAAGAGAGAGCTAGATAGAGCTCTTAAGGATAGCGGAGTCAGGGGGTATGGGGAGAAGGCAGGAACGGGGTACTGATTGAGAATGATCAGCCATGATCACATTGAATGGCGGTGCTGGCTTGAAGGGCCGAATGGCCTCCTCCTGCACCTATTATCTATTGTCTATTGTCTAATGTTTAGAGATACAGCGCGGAAACAGGCCCTTTCGGCCCACCGTGTCCGCGCCGACCAGCGATCCCCGCACATTAACACTATCCTACACCCACTAGGGACAATTTTTATATTTACCAAGCCAATTAACCTACATACCTGTACGTCTTTGGAGTGTGGGAGGAAACCGAAGATCTCAGAGAAAACCCACGCAGGTCACGGGGAGAACGTACAAACTCCGTACGGACAGCGCCCGTAGTCGGGATCGAACCCGGGTCTCCGGCGATGTAAAGCAGCAACTCTACCGCTTGCCCATACCGTCCAACGTGTCCTAGCCACACTAGTCGGTTCGGGAACAATTCATTTCCTCATTTCAGTTATAGAGGCATAGAGCAATACAGTGTGTTGTGAATCTGTGGAATTCTCTGCCTCAGAAGGCAGTGGAGGCCAAGTCTCTGGATGCATTCAAGAGAGAGCTGGATAGAGCTCTTAAGGATAGCGGAGTCAGGGGGTATGGGGAGAAGGCAGGAACGGTGTACTGATTGAGAATGATCAGCCATGATCATATTGAATGGCGGTGCTGGCTCGAAGGGCCGAATGGCCTCCTCCTGCACCTATTGTCTATTGTCTATTGTCTAATTAAACAGTGATTCCTGCAGGCTCTGTTAATAAAAATCTGTTGTCCCCAGGATTATTTCACCAATTATCACTGAGAAATTAGACAAGGGTTTCTTAATGGGAAATGCAGTTGCTCGTGTTCTTCTCCTTCTTGCGTTTGAGGCAGCGGAAGTTATGTGAGGGTCTCCAGGCGCTGTAGCCAGTGCAATGTGCAGTTGTCGAGGGCCGTGAGGTCTACCCCTCCACCAGGGGGAAGGAGCTCCACTGGGCAAGGAAGCTTCCCAGGAAAGGCAGATGTACAGATGAACATGAGCAGTGAGGACTTTGTAAAAATGTTTTCAGGTAAAATGAAACCAACTCTGGCCTTCATGTCACAAGAACACAAGGAAATAGGAGCAGGAGTAGGCCAACCGGCCCCTCGAGCCCGCTCCGCCATTCAATACGATCATGGCTGATCCTACCCCAACCGCCTTCCCACTATCGCCCTTCTCCCCACCCAAAAGAACCGTGTGATCTCCTGGGAGAGGCGAAAAACCGGATAAATCGGGCAGGTTGAAGATAAAAGGAGACATGACCCTCGCCATCAAACTGGAAAAGCTGATGACCCAGCTGAAGTCTAAACTTTAACCTCTGACCAACACAGCTGTCAGCTTCTTCACTTCTCAGAGCATAATGTTGATCTATTACTTCCTAATGACTAGTTAGTTTAATTTTGCAACATTTTGACGCCTACACCTTTGCCAGAAAATTTTATTTTTACAGTAAAGTAATATTGAAATTTCTAAAGGAAATTGTTCTTGGTTACTGGGGATTTTAATTAACTATGTATAACTCATCCTTGTATCTACTCATCATATCGGTTGGCTGAATGTGTTCAGGGATTACGTTGAATGATTGTAATTGTTTACAGTGGATGCATGCTTTTGTTAATCTGGTTAATAGCTTTGAACTCATTAATATTTTGATCATTTGAAAAAAAAACACAAAAAAAACCAGGGGGGCGGAGGACAGTGCAGTCGAACATGCTGTGCCACGCTGTTTGCCGGTCTGCTCCACACACGCAGGCTGCTGATGGACGCAACCCCCAACGATGCACGTTGGCATCGAACCGGCCGACCCCTGTGCGGAGCCGGTTCAGGGCGGCCCACTCTTTGTGGGGCATGTCCGAGCCGGGTGGGGCTGTGGTGTTCGGTGCGACAGTGAGTTGAGGAGGTGGCGATGTCTGTTCCCAGCTGGTTCTCCATGCTCCTAGTATGTTGAAACCGGAGCCACAGAGGGTCGCTGCATGATGGGAGAAAGGGTGACGAGACGACAGGCGTTGAGGTCCCAGTTGCTGTGAATCCTGGGCGAGGTGGTGCAAAGGATGCTTGGCATCCAATGGGGCCTTGCACACCAGCCTATGAGTGAAGCCGCTGCTCCAGATGTCAACTTATTTACATCAGCGAAACCAAGCGCAGGCTCGGCGATCACTTCGCTCAACACCTGCGCTCGGTCCGCGTTGGCCAAACTGATCTCCCGGTGGCTGAGCACTTCAACTTCCCCTCCCACTCCCAGTCTGACCTTTCTGTCATGGGCCTCCTCCAGTGCCATAGTGAGGCCCACCGGAAATTGGAGGAACAGCACCTCATATTTCATCTGGGCAGCTTGCAGCCCAGTGGTACGAACATCGACTTCTCCAACTTTAGATAGTTCCTCTGTCCCTCTCTTCCCCTCCCCTTCCCAGATCTCCCTCTATCTTCCTGTCTCCACCTATATCCTTCCTTTGTCCCGCCCCCCTGACATCAGTCTGAAGAAGGGTCTCGACCCGAAACGTCACCCATTCCTTCTCTCCTGAGATGCTGCCTGACCTGCTGAGTTACTCCAGCATTTTGTGAATAAATACCTTCGATTTGTACCAGCATCTGCAGTTATTTTCTTATACAGCCTACGAGTGAAGAACCCTCTCATGTCTAAACTGCACCCTTGATATGTGTTGCAGGTTGAACAGTGGCCTTCCGTTACCCTGCCCACCGGGGCTCAATGCGGGTAAAGACATCAACTACTGGAGACGAAGGGGCCAAGACTTCAGTGTTTTACTGGATTACGCAAACCACCAAGGAGACTCCGAAGGAAGCAACTCGAGGAGAACTCAACACGTCCCACAAGCCGAGCAGCAGCGAGGAAGAGGTTGGAAAGACCATCAGCAGCACAAGGCAGGAGCCACAAAGTCCGACCAGCAAACGGACTGCAGGGCAGAAGGTCAGAGCCCGGTGAGTGAGGATCTGTGGGGTACTCCAATGGATCGCAAGTGCCAAAGCCTGGGAACAGATGAATGGAGGTCTTCCTTGGGAAGACAGTTGTCCGACAGCGGTGGGACCAAGCCGAGACCAAACATCTTGCCCGGGATGGTCGGCGATGGGGCATTCCTCCACCAGGAAGGAATCCTTCACCAAGAAGGAATGGAACACGTGGAGAAGAAGGAAGGAAAGTCCCGGTCGTTGCCCAGGGTCACGCCAGACGCCAACGGGAAGGAACCTCAGACAGGGCTACGTTATGTGAGGACATCTGGCGTTGACAGGACAGACAGACCGTGTTTTAGCGACCGCTCTGCGTGGCAGATCAGCGGCCCTCACTGCCACCCCAAAACCAGTTCGAGATGGGGAGAAAACGCCAGGCAAAGCGCTCATTTTGCTGGGCCGCCCAACGCTAAACCCGGCAGGCCCACGAACCCTCCGTCCTATGAGCTGTACCAGCAAACTAGGAGGAGTTCGGAAATGATAGGCGGTCTCCATGTGCATGGGGAAAACGGAGGGTCAGGGGCTGAGTTGGCCAGTGACAATGACCATTACAGCTGTCCAGGCTTGGACCCCCCTGTCTACGTGCCTCCCCCCTCCTACAAGGCACAGCCTCAACTAAACGTCGGTCAGAAAGGCTTGGACAAGGTGCCTGGTTGTAACAACAACTCAGGTCAATGGTCTCCACCAACGGGGACTCGGTGCTGTTCCGAAACCGGGAAGAGCGGTCAAGTTGACCAGAGGCAGCCCTTCGACGGGAATGACGCAAAGCCACATTTGTTGCTACAGGCCAACAGTACAACTGGTGACACGGACAATGGTGCCCATCACCCTCGGGGAAGCCACGGGTCGTCGCACAACGGGCACTCAGATGAGCACAAGGCCTTTGTCAGGTACATACCATTCACCGACCCTCGCATCAGGCACATTACCGTGGTGCGATCTGAGAAGCAGTGGGAAGAGGCGGACTGTGGGCAAGGTCAGAGGGGAGCAGCAGACCGAGATACAGACGGGGAGACGACCTTGGGACCATCGCAGCAGCAGCATCACAGCAGCAGTGCCTTCTGTGTCCAGTCTCGGTCACATTACCCCGGCCGGGCAGGGCAGGTGGACCAAGCCACAAACAGCAGCACCAGCAGCAGCAGCAGCAGCAGCAGCAGCAGCAGCAGTTGTCCGCTGCCAAATCCAGAGGACCAAGACCAGGGGAGGAGGTATGATGGTCGCTGTGACCACAACCCACGGCCGAGGGGGGACCAGGCCCTCCAGGTGGACTGCCGGCGTCTGGAGGGGCAGGGGGAGAAGCAGCCAAGGAGGAGGGGGAGGAGGAGGAGGAGGACGGAGACGGTGTTCTGCCTGGTCAGCGTGCCCCTGGGCGGCGGTGAGGGACGTGGGAGCACCGAGGAGTTGGTCAGCCACAGCCCGGCCAACCTCCCCGACCACAGGCTCCTCAGCGAGTCGTCCTCCTCCTGCGACCTGGAGCTGCAAGCGCTGGCGTGGGAAGGCGGGCAGTGGGGGCCGAGCGGCAGTGGCCGGGTGGACAGGCAGCTGAGAGCCGTCAGGTCGTGGCCGGGCAAAGACCAGTGCAAAGACCAGTGGAAGCAGACTAGCCTGGGCCAAGCTGCCGCTCCACCATCTGCTGGCGCCTTAGAGCAGGACGGAGGGGCGAGCAAGCGGGGCCACTCAAGGAGTGAACCGACCGCCTTCGTGCGTCAAGGGGGCGCACCAGGCTCTGGTGCCAACGGTGAGCACACGAGGGTGAAGCTGAGTGGACGCCCGGTGAATGGGAGGTCAATCCTACGACAGTCCAGCAACAGTGCGTTCACCAGCCCTGCCCAACCTCAACCCAAAGGCCAGTGTCCAGCGGCCCCGGGAACCCCAGGCGGGGGTACCAACGGAGGGGCAGAGGGCATGCCAGCCCGCCCTCCGACCCCACCCCACCCCGGCGGGGGGCAGCCCGTCGGCTTCGGCCAGTTCCTCCTGAGGCCCGTGGACCGGCGGCCCTGGGACGCGATCAGCGAGCTGGAGATCCTCAACAAGGAGCTTCAGGACCATGGAGAGCGCGGCGTCCAGGCTCAGCCAGGTGGAGGTGGGGACGGTGGGCTCTCCATGGGGTCGACCAGCCCGGCCCTTCCAAGCGCTCAGACGGTGCCTTCGCCCACAGTCTGCCTTCCGAGCGCTCAGTTGGTGCCTTCTCCTCAGCGCCCTGGAAGAAGACCACCGCCGCCATCACGGGCCAACGCGACCGCACCAGGAGAATGCTGCCCACTTTACGCCCCTCAGGTACATCAAGCTCACCTGCCGTCCTCTGCCGAGCCCCACCTGAGCCCCCCGCTCCTCAAACCCGCCGGCAAAGGAACAGCCAGCGCTCAGAGAAGCACCCCTGCAAACACGTCCTCCCCCAGCAAAAGCGCACAGTTCGCGAAACCAAACGGCGAGACCATTGCAGAGGACACCGACGGCCACGGCCAGAGCGCAAAGATGGACGTGCTGGGTGGACCCACCTGTCGGCTCGGTGGATGCAAACGAGGAGAGGTCTCTCGCAACAACGTGTTGGCTGTCGGAGATCAGGCAGCGGGTTTGAAAATCCCCCCTGCCCCAGAAACCCGAAGCAATGGGTTGCAGGAGGTCAGCACCAATGAGGTTTTCCGTGCGCCTTCCAGCGAGCTTTACAATCGGGCTGACAGAAGTTGCTTAGGAACGATCAGGAGAATGTTCTTTCAATTTGACAGTGGTCAGATTTGCTTGGAGCCAGAGCTGGCGGGCTCTGTAAGTTCTTGCAACAGCACGAAGCCGATTGTCGGTGGTGTGGACGACCCCTTGGAACAGAGGAGGCCGGCCAGGGGGATCTCCAAAGCGGAATCGTTGGAAGAAAGAGCGGCCAGGATTTTGGGCATCGACGTGGAAGTGGAAGCCCTGATTTCCCCGGGGAAGGCGGCGCGGCGTGTGGATGTTGGAGAGTTTGAGGGAAGGTCTCCTTGTGAAGACCCTGCTGCGGTCGACTCTAGATGCACTCCAGAAAGCATTGGAAGAGGCGTGGAAGGCGACCATCAGTTGGAAGGGAGAGGAAGCCCAGTCCCCGGAGTGTGGTCGCCGAATGGAATCGACGTGCTCCGGGATAACTTGCCAAGGGGCACCGTTGCAGGGTTGCAGAAGGTCACCTCCAACGAGGTCTTCCACGAGCCTTCCAACGAGCTGTGCAATGGGGCTGACAGAAGTTGCCACTTTGGGTGGGAGAGCACTTCGGGGAGGATCGAAGCCCTGCGAGGCAGGCTCGCAACACCACCAAGCCAACCGGCTCCACGACGCTTGGCCCGAATGAAGGCGGTCTCCAGCATCAGGAGGCTCAGCATCAAAAGCACAGATTCCGCTGAGCAGCCCGACGAGGAGAGGCGCAGCTCAGAGCAAGGGGACCACGAGGGGGGGCCTTGCACCTCGGTGGGGAAGACAGACACGTGTGCAGCAAAGGGAAGAGTCATCTCGCCGGGAGAGGGTCCAGAATCTATTGTGTCCTCAACCGCGGTCAGTACTGGGAGCAAAGAGGCTGGAGGTATGTTGCGTGAAGATTTCTACAGCGTCGTGTCTTGTCTGAGGTCACTGTACCCCATTGTTTGCATGGTAATGTCCAATCTATTACAGATAGCGTAAAGATAGTGGAGTCAGGGGGGTTCTCCCCGTGACCTGCGTGGGTTTTCTCCGAGATCTTCGGTTTCCTCCCACACTCCGAAGACGTGCAGGTTTGTAGGTTAATTGGCTGGGCAAATGTGAAAATTGTCCCTAGTGGGGTGTAGGATAGTGTTAATGAGCGGGGATCGCTGGGCGGCACGGACCCGGTGGGCCGAAGGGACTGTTTCTGCACTGTATCTCTAAATCTAAATCTAAACCAGTCAGAGTATTGGGTACAGGAGTTGGGACCGCATGTTATAGCTGTTAAAGGCAGTGGTAAAGCCACATTTGGAGTGCAATGCACAGTTCCAGTCACCCTGCTAAAGGAAAGATGTCATTAAACTAGGAAGGCCATAAGTGATAGGAACAGAATTAGGCCATTCAGCCCATCAGGTCTACTCTGCCATTCAATCATGGCTGATCTATCTCTCCCTCCTAACCCCATTCTCCTGCCTCCCCACAACCCCTGACATCCGTACTAACTAGGAATCTATCTATCTCTGCCTTATAAATATCCATTGGCCTCGACAGCCTTCTGTGGCAAAGAACTCCACAGATTCACCACCCTTTAGTCAAAGACATTTCTCCTCATCTCCTTCTGAAAGGATCGTCCTTTAATTCTGAGAGTCAGGGGGGTATGGGGAGAAGGCAGGAATGGGGGGCTGATTGAGAATGATCAGCCATGATCACATTGAATGGCGGTACTGGCTCGAAGGGCCGAATGGCCTCCTCCTGCACCTATTGTCTATTGTCTTTGGAGTGCGTGAGGAAACCGAAGAACCTATCGAAACGTATAAGATTATTAAGGGGTTGGACGCGTTAGAGGCAGGAAACATGTTCCCAATGTTGGGGGAGTCCAGAACAAGGGGCCACAGTTTAAGAATAAGGGGTAGGCCATTTAGAACTGAGATGAGGAAAAACTTTTTCAGTCAGAGAGTTGTGAATCTGTGGAATTCAGAAGGCAGTGGAGGCCAATTCTCTGAATGCATTCAAGAGAGAGCTAGATAGAGCTCTTAAGGATAGCGGAGTCAGGGGGTATGGGGAGAAGGCAGGAACGGGGTACTGATTGAGAATGATCACCCATGACCACATTGAATGGCAGTGCTGGCTCGAAGGGACGAATGGCCTCCTCCTGCACCTATTGTCTATTGTCTATTACAGCAAACACAGAGATGATTCTGCTTTCGCCATCGTAGACCAAGATGTAAACAGCTGCCTTCGGTGTTAAGTGTAGGAAGGAACTGCAGATGCTGTGGACATAAAAAGCTGGAGTAACTCAGCGGGACAGGCAGCATCTCTGGAGAAAGGGAATGGGTGACGCTTCGGACGAGACCCTTCTTCAGACTGAGAGTCGGGGGGGGGGGGGGGGGGGGTAGGGACACGGGAGACATTGAGTGTGATGTGGAGAGATGTAGAACAAATGAGCAATGAACAAATGCAAAAAAGTAACGATGATAAAGGAAATGAGCCATGATAAGATGTTTGCTCGGTGCATGGCTAGGACAAGTTTGGAGGGATATGGACCAAACGCAGGCAGGTGGGACTAGTGTAGCTGGGACATGTTGCTGCATCTGCAGTTCCTTCCTACACTTAACATCGATGGCAGCTGTTTACATCTTGATCTACGATGGCAAAAGTAGAATCATCCCTGTGTTTGCTCTAATAAATTGGACATGACATGGGACATCAGAAGGCAGTGGAGGCCAATTCTCTGAATGCATTCAAGAGAGAGCTAGATAGAGTTCTTAAGGATAGCGGAGTCAGGGGGTATGGGGAGAAGGCAGGAACGGGGTACTGATTGAGAATGATCAGCCTTGATCAGATTGAATAGCTGTGCTGGCTCGTAGGGCCGAATGGCCTCCTCCTGCACCTATTGTCTATTGTCTATGTTGGGCGGTGTGGGCAAGTTGGGCCGAAGGGCCTGTTTCCACGCTGTATCACTCTATGACCCTATGACCTGTCAAAGGGCTGGACCTTAATTGATACTTAAGCGTATGTTGGATTGTTAACTTCACTGTGTCTCAAGGACTGAAAGTAGGAAACAGAGGGTGGTGGTAGAGGGTTGGTTTTCAGATTGGGGACCTGTAATACATTGTGTACCACAGGGACCAGTTCTGTGTCCACTGTTGTTCATTATTTATATTAACGATTTGGATGTGACCGCAGTAAACCTGTGGATAAAGCTAAAAGTGGGTGTATATTGAACAGTAACGAAAATTATCTATGATCACAATAGGATCATGATCAACAGGTCCAATGGACTGAACAATGGCAGATGAAGTTTAAATCAGATACATGCGACATGTTGTATTGTGGACGCATCCCAGACCGTCGCACAAACCAACCTCCCTTCCATTGACTCCATTTACACCTCACGCTGCCTCAGCAAGGCCAGCAGCACAATCAAGGACGAGTCGCACCCTGGCCACTCCCTCTTCTCCCCTCTCCCATCGGGCAAAAGGTACAGAAGTGTGAAAACGCACACCTCCAGATGCAACACCTGTCCCTTTACCTCCCCCCTCAACTCCATCCAAGGACCCAAACAGTCTTTACAGGTGAGACAAAGATTCACCTGCACCTCCTCCAACCTCATCTATTGCATCCGCTGCTCTAGATGTCAACTTATTTACATCGGCGAAACCAAACGCAGGCTCGGCGATCGCTTCGCTGAACACCTGCGCTCGGTCCGCATTGACCAAACTGATCTCCCGGTGGCCGAGCACTTCAACTCCTCCTCCCATTCCCAGTCTGACCTTTCTGTCATGGGCCTCCTCCAGTGCCATAGTGAGGCCCACCGGAAATTGGAGGAACAGCACCTCATATTTCGCCTGGGCAGCTTGCAGCCCAGTGGTATGAACATCGACTTCTCCAACTTTAGATAGTTCCTCTGTCCCTCTCTTCCCCTCCCCCTTCCCAGATCTCCCTCTATCTTCCTGTCTCCACCTATATCCTTCCTTTGTCCCGCCCCCCTGACATCAGTCTGAAGAAGGGTTTCGACCAGAAACGTCACCCATTCCTTCTCTCCTGAGATGCTGCCTGACCTGCTGAGTAACTCCAGCATTTTGTGAATAAATACCTTCGATTTGTACCAGCATCTGCAGTTATTTTCTTACACTTCCAGATTCAGGGATAGTTTCTTCCCAGCTGTTATCAGGCAACTGAACCATCCCACTGAACATCCCGGTCACATAGAGAGCAGTGCTGAACTACTATCTACCTCATTGGAGACCCTCAGACTATCCTTGATCGGACTTTGCTGGATTTACCTTGTACTAAACATTATTCCCTTATCATGTATCTATACACTGTGAATAGCTCGATTGTAATCATGTATTGTCTTTCCGTTGACTGGTTAGCACGCAACAAAAGCTTTTCACTGTACCTCGGTACACGTGACAATAAACTAAAATGTACTAAATTAAATTAAACTGATAGGATAAGCCAGACCAGAACTAACACAGCAGAAGGTAGGTTCGTGTTTAGTGTTAGAGACCCAGACCATAGTTCCTTGAAGGTGATGATACAGGAAGACAGGGTGGTGAAGAAGATGTTTAAAAGCACTTGTCTTCACCAAGAGTGCGGCACGGTGGCGCAGCGGTGGAGTTGCTGCCTTACAGCGAGTGAAGCGCCGGAGACTCAGGTTCGATCCTGACTGCGGGCGCCGTCTGTACGGAGTTTGTACGTTCTCCCCGTGACCTGCGTGGGTTTTCTCCGAGATCTTCGGTTTCCTCCCACACTCCGAAGACGTGCAGGTTTGTAGGTTAATTGGCTGGGCAAATGTAAAAATTGTCCCTAGTGGGTGTAGGGTAGTGTTAGTGTGCGGGGATCGCTGGGCGGCACGGACCCCGGTGGGCCGAAGGGCCTGTTTCTGCGCTGTATCTCTAAATCTAAATCTAAAATCTAAATCTAAACCAGTCAGAGTATTGGGTACAGGAGTTGGTACAGCATGTTATAGCTGTTAAAGGCAGTGGTAAAGCCACATTTGGAGTACAATGCACAGTTCCAGTCACCCTGCTAAAGGAAAGATGTCATTAAACTAGGAAGGTCATAAGTGATAGGAACAGAATTAGGCCATTCAGCCCATCAGGTCTACTCCGCCATTCAATCCTGGCTGATCTATCTCTCCCTCCGAACCCCCATTCTCCTGCCTCCCCACAACCCCTGACATCCATACTAACTAGGAATCTATCTATCTCTGCCTTATAAATATCCATTGGCCTCGACAGCCTTCTGTGGCAAAGAACTCCACGGATTCACCACCCTTTAGTCAAAGACATTTCTCCTCATCTCCTTCTGAAAGGAACGTCCTTTAATTCTGAGGCTGTGCCCTCTAGTCCTAGACTCTCCCACTAGTGGAAACATCCTCTCCACATCCACTCTATCCAAGCCTTTTACTTTTCGGTAAGTTTCAATGAGGTCCCCCCCCTCATCCTTCTAAACTCCAGCGAGTACAGGCCCAGTGCTGTCAAACACTCATCGTATGTTAACCCACACATTCCTGGGATCATTCTTGTAAACCTCCTCTGGGCCCTGACTCCTCCCCAGAGCCCAGCACATCCTTCCTCAGACATGGTGCCCAAAATTGCTCACAATGCTCCAAATGCGGCCTTGCCAACACCTTGAAGAACCTCAGCAACAAAAGGGTGCAAAAAAGATTGATAAAGATACTACCAGATCAGGAGGATCTGAGCTACAAGGAGAAGCTGGACAGGCTGCGTCCTTATTTGCTGGAGCATAGGACATTGAGAAATGTTCTTGAAGAGCTATACAAAATCCACGAGGGGTGTAGATAATGTCAAACACTGCAGTCTGGTCCGCAGAGTAGAGGAATCAAACAACTAAAAGCATAGGTTTAAGGTGAGACATGAAACATTTAAAAGGGATCTCCAAACATTTTATCGCGTAGGGGGGTTGCAGCGGTAGAGTTGCTGCATTACAGCGCTTGCAGCACCAGAGACCCGGGTTCGATCCCGACTACGGGTGCTGTCTGTACGGAGTTTGTACGTTCTCCCCGTGACCTGCGTGGGTTTTCTCCGAGATCTTCGGTTTCCTCCCACACTCCAAAGAAGTACAGGTACGTAGGTTAGTTGGCTTGGTGTACGTGTAAATTGTCCCTAGTAGGACAGTGTTGATGTGCGGGGATCGCTGGTCGGCGCGGACTCGGTGGGCCGAAGGGCCTCTTTCCGCGCTGTTTCTCTAAAAACTAAAGACTAAAACTGAAGGGTGGTAAGTATATGGAATCCGAAATAGTGGAGACAGGTAGAATTATGAGACAAAAGACTCTTAGACATATGCATGGTTAAGAAAATGTTTGGAGAGAACTAGATAGAGCTCTTAAGGATAGCGGAGTCAGGGGGTATGGGGAGAAGGCAGGAACGGGGTACTGATTGAGAATGATCAGCCATGATCACATTGAATGGCGGTGCTGGCTCGAAGGGCCGAATGGCCTCCTCCTGCGCCTATTGTCTATTGTCTATTGAGAGATGTGGGCCAGGCACAGGCAAGTGGCTCTAGCTCGGTTAGACAACGTAGTTATCACGGACAGATAGACACAAAAAGCTGGAGTAACTCAGCGGGACAGGCAGCATCTCTGGAGGGAAGGAATGGGTGACGTCTCGGGTCAAGACCCTTCTTCAGACTGGTTAGGGATAAGGGAAATGAGAGATATAGACGGTGACGTGGAGAGATAAAGAACAATGAATGAAAGATATACAATACAATACAATATATCTTTATTGTCATTGTACAGGGGTACAACGAGATTGGGAATGCACCTCCCATACGATGCAATAAATTTATTAGCTCGTCAGTATTAATGTAAACAATCCAATGAAATAAATTGTAACAGTTTTAAAACAGAATAAAGTGCAAGTAGATCTGTGTCGGATCACTGTGCGATGTGACCATCCGGCTCAGCA